>NW_028280988.1:0-100000 GCF_059751285.1 Brachycentrus maculatus | reverse complement strand
CGTTTTTCATAAATCCATATGATTTCAAATGGCTCTTACATCATCTTCTATTTCAACATTTGTTGTGGATCATCTTGTTTTCCTGCCTTTTTCTTATCTATACATAAAGATTTGTTTGTTTATAACTAGTTTTTTACCCGACGTGGTTTCTTGTATTATTTTACAGAAACAATTGATTTTAAATTACGGACAACAAAGCAGCGCAACCTGTTCGCCGTTTAGTACGAAAAAAGGAAGCCCTCTGGGCTAAAAATGTTAGTTTTTCGAGGGAACAAATGAGAGACCCTTCGGGTCGACAAAAATGAAACTATATCTGCCTTTTTCCACAAAAATGTCACCACAACTGAAGTATGTTCCTCTGTTGTTATCATTTTGTTTTAATTATCATTATGTACATCAATAAAATATAAATAAAGATAATTAAAATTTATTCATATTTCATTTTAGCATCTCAATATAGATCAAGAAGAATATCGAAGTTTGGGTATTTACAGGGCTTAAACAAATACTCAAAAACATGATTTTTTTATGAAGCTTTTAATTTGATCTATTATTTTATTCACAATAATTTAGATGTGTCCAAATGCTTGTTCACAAATCTGGGTTTTTCCACTTAGAAGCTAAATTAATATTTTAACATCTTAACATAAATGAAGAAGTATATGGATATCTGGGTATTTATAGGGCTTGCGACCCATAATTGGCACGTTATTTCATATGTGAGTTCTCGGAGGCATCTGTGGTTGATTTGAGTAAGATTTTTATTTTTAGATTTTTGTTTTCAGGAGTTAAAATATTTTTAAATCATAAAATATTTCGATGCCTAATTTTTTGTTGCTGTTATATACGTGTTAGTAAAGGTTCAATGAACGGAATAAGCTACAAACATACAAACTGCCTGTTTTCCATTTATGTACACAGTTTGTTATCATCTGTACATCAAATTAGTAGGAGTAGAAACACATTATCAAGGTTAGTTTTCATATACCATCATACAGGAATAAATTTACAGTGTCTTCAAATTATATCTAACTACCTAATCCTTTATTCAAAGTTGTGCATAAATGGATGAAATACATGGCCGATATCAACTTGATATGTATTCTATCATCTCCATGAAATATAAGTGAAATAAAAATTAGAATTTACTATTTTTAATAAGAAAAGTATTCAATATCACCCTGGACTCGTTACCTGAGCGGAGGGCTGATCACCTCTCCTTCATGTATTAACGATGGTGACACTGCGTTTATAGAATGCAGTGCCCTATGCACCACCGGGTGCGGATATGGAAGAAGAATGAGAAAAATGCTCGTAAACAATAATTTATTGTCAATGAAATGAAATAAAAAATAACATCTTAAAAATCATAAATCACGAAATATCAAATTTACTTCTTGCGAAAACGGCAAAAAATCATTTTTCTAAAAATATATTTTAGGTTTTGAAATCTTTTTCACCTCACCTGATTTTTTTCCGTATTGTAATATTTGTACCTGTACTTACATATACATGTATATAATACATAACAAATAGTTTTCGACACATTCGTACGACGCTATTTCATGTGATGTCTTTACAATCATTTATTGTGAACAGGTTTGACTGGAATTCAGAATAATGACCATAAAATTATATTTTTGTCGATTACACTAGAAATTTTCAGAAACGTCACTTATATTCCTAGTAATACATTTTATTGATTTTATTTCTTGATTTTAGGTGTTCGTGACATTTAATTATGTTTATTTTTTAACTATACAAATATAATTTGTAATATATCAAGAAATGAATATTATAGATTTACAGGTGGCATCATCTGATCACATGCTCACACAATGACATACATTAGAAATGAAATGTTACCCATTTTAATGATGAAACAATTAGTTTAGATAAAAACGTGTATGTTAAGTAACTTGTAACATACCTTTGTTGATTGAATACAAGAATTGAAGAAAAGAAAATATTAATACGTATGTATTTCATTTTAACTTTGCGTATTATGAATAAATACATATTGACTGTGTCACTGCGTCAGCATGCACATCTGCATAAATGTTTGTATTATGATTATGGGAGACAAAGTATGTAATACTAGTACGGTTTTGCGTCATTGATACAATGTGTAAAACTATGACATGTTTATTTAGTTATTAGATGAAAATCAAGATAGTAAACTAGATTCCAAACAAGGCCAGGATTCTTTGACCCTTTCGTAGATATATAAAAAAAAATATTTACAACATTTTGAGTGTGTCCAAATAAATCTGGATTATCTCCAATTAAAGGAGTTATTTTTCATATTATTTCATAACATCTCATCAAAGATGAAGAAGATGTTACATGAGTGTAATCTTATCACTTAAACCAGCCTATGACGGTCGTTAGCCCCGTAAATGCCCAGACTTCCATATTATTCTTCATCTTTGATGAGATGTTAAAAATAATATTTAAAAAATGTTACAAAAACTCCAGCGTGGAATTTATGTAGTTAATTTTACACAAAAGCAAATAATACTCATTTATTTTTTTGGAATTTCAAAAGGGTCTCATATGAGGCTTGTTTGTATTTGTTATGAGGGAGCATAATATGGGATTGTAACATTTTTATGATAATGTCAGTAAATGATACTAAATTACACGTGCAAGTAAAATAAAATGTATTTCTCAATTCCAATATGACAAAACAGTGCAATTAATATGAATAATGTCACAATTTACTGTACAAATGATAATAATATAAGAAACAGATTTTTTATGCGTGAATGGACATTTTCATAACACTCTGGGCACAATAGTTCTTCGTTACATCGTTTGCAAACGTTATGAGTTTTCCTCCCACAGCCGCTATAATGGCATTTGGATTATAAAAAAATCTTCAAGTAATTTACTGTAAACAAATTTGTAACAGAAGTAATTTTTTAATACTTTGGCGGCACTTTTAACCTACATTTTTTTAAGATCTAAAAATAATGTAGGATAGGTTTATATGAATGACTTACATTGCATTTAAGGTGTGATAATAATGTGTGCTAGTCACAGCAATAATAATGTGTGCTAGCGTGGTAATTCTGTATGAGAATAATGATCGTTACTTTATTAGAGATGATATGGACGGCATGTTTCCGCGAATTCAGGTGCTTTACCTAATTAAAGTCAGTGAGAGTGAAATACTATGTTTTTTACGTATACATCCCTTTTAGTGTATTTAGATTAAAACTCAATTGTTACTCTGTGATTTACAGAAATATTAATGAAATCTGTTTATTATGCAAAATCTGTGGTTACACGGAAGAGGGGCACAAGTCTGTGGTATTTGTTACAGAGTTCTCCTCTTTTCACCACATAAATATCAGTCGAACTTAATACAAACAAGTTCCAGGACGGCTAGAACAAAAGTGTTAAAAGAAAACTGAAATTTTAATAATTGATTCGTCAGTCATTTTGTGGAAATATCTATCTATTTTTTATTTAAATTTTACTTGGTAAATACACCTTACAATATATTATGATTCAATACAGTATATCGATTCATTACGCATCATTATCCTACTCCGTATTAGTTTGTCGTTTTTTGAAAAACAATATATTTTCATAAATGTGGTATTTACCAGATAAAATTAAAATTTAATGGGTCGGGTTGTGGTCCCGTGGTTAGTGTCGCGGACTCTTAAGTCAGAGTTTTTCGGTTCGAACCCACTCTACCACTCTATTTGTTACCTATTTCTAATAATGAGCCGCTTAGGCTCACATAAACAGTATAAAATTGAAAAATTTGTGTGAATAATAAAAACGCAAATATTTCTCATTTTTTAAAATAATTTAAAAAAATGAAAATATTAAGTCGAACTTTTCATATTGCTAGGTCGCTTAATTGTAGCAATAAATCTGATTTATTAAAATTGTATGTTGGGAATCAAATAATTATGTTTAAGTATATGACTAAAGTTTTCTATGGTATTGTGGTGCACTGCCGTATTTATTTAACTTAAAATTTAATTAAATAAATAGTCTTCTCATCTGCGTAGGTCTATTTTGCCGCTCGCTTCATCTGCCGTCCGGCCACTGTCTTTGATAACTTCATTATGATCATATTACAAAAAAAAATACGAAATCCGTAAATATTTTTTGATCGTGTTTTTATCAACACTGTGTTAATTTTATTTACGTGTTTTTATTTAGTGTTCACAAGTACACAAAGATAAATAGTTAATTATGTGTGTAACTAACTAGATACTGATGTAATAGTTAAATTAAGTGGTATGGATATGATCGTTAAAGTTGAAGGTCTTACGAATTGTTATCTGACCGCCTTGGTCTTTTTTTGTTTTGATTTACATAACTAAATTAATGTTGCCAACATGTAATGTTTCGTCTTACCTCTGACATAAGCCGAAAGGTCACCCACATAGTAATAATACAATATTATAATTATATTTGAGGTGCCTAAACGCGTATTTCAAAGGTTTCTGTATATTCGTTGTTTTATGTATTATATTTTGTATCGCGTTCTGTAAAATTCATACAAACTTTTTTTCTATTTACGTTTAATATATATTTTTTTTATATTTTAACGCTTTATACGTTTTAATAAAAATATAAAAATAAATCTGTATGTCTCTTTACAATGCAATATATTGACAATCTACGGGTAATTCATCCAATGTTACAAATTTGAAAATCTTCTGGAGATTGAAAATAAAAAAAATTAAATAGTTTTTAGCAGGCAAACAAAGAAAGTCACCGTTTTTAAGTTTTTTTTTTTTAATATATAGGGTTTAATAGTTTATTTCTATATTCCTTCCTAAAAATTACACATTGGAGGTTCTGAATTTTGAAAACTTGTGCAACGCTTTTTTCATCAACAAAAATCTACTTTTTACTTCACTCTGGCCTAAATCGTTCTCTAAACTCTCTAAAGTGCTGTTTATCACCCAAATTAAAATATTTGAGAAAAATATCTTCTAAGTCTATCCGTACATTTGAGATACATGATACATTGCATGTTTTTGTTATTGAAATGTTTAAATTGGAGTGATAAATGTATTTCACATTGGAGAATTTCGCAGTACTATTCGGGCCGGTATAAAATAAAAGAATTTGGAGAATAAAAAATTGTCTTTCACCAATCGTCACATCGGACAAATTCCCGCCCAACGATAAAATTAAACTCTTACATACATACATTCTTACCTAACTGCAATAAAAACTTATTTTCAGTCTTAAATTTTAGTACACAATATTAATCATATTATTTTTTTGACATCGCATCAAAGATGAAGAAGAATATAGAAGTCTGGGCATTTACGGGGCTGACGACCGTTTAAGGCTATAAAAAAACTCCTATAATTGGAGATAATCCCGATTTGTGAACAAGTATTTGAACACACTCAAAATGTAGCACAATATTAATATTCTTTTTTATATAACTAGTGAAGTTTTTTTTTCCGTTGGCCACTAACCGGTTTAGGTAAATAAATATTGTACTAATGTTCATAATGCCATTTCAACGTTCGGCTAATATTCCCTGCAGAATCTCCAACCAATTTCCCCGAAACAATGGGAAATAAAAGTGGGCCAAGTGATAAAAGGTTACACAACACGGCACCTTCATTAAAACACATCTTGTGTAACCTTCCATTGTTACACTTGCTAACTTTTTGGCGTAAATTTAAGCACTCCATAAATCTTTTGCTTTGATAAATGCCTTTATGTTCCCACAATGTGTTTTGGGCCTTATTCGAGCTGGTGTGCGAAAGGAAATCACGATTTTTGTAACGAAATGAGATGAGCAAATGTGTGAAACATGCCTTTCATGTACATGATACACGTATCTATTACACATATTAATTATCAGGGACAAAACATGGTATCGTCCATTACCGTCCCCGCGTAATAGGAACATATTCGTGGCGCGTAGAGAAAATTCGGTAAGTGCTGTACCGGCAATTTATTTTACCCCTGTTAATGTCGAATTTATGAGGCGAATGTGGTTGGTAAAAGAAGCAGAAGAAGACCCGGAAAAACTTGGCACGCTCAAGTATTTCAAATACTTGAAAGTGGTCAGGTCAGGAGTCGGAATAATCGACGTGTATGTATGAGGTGATGCATGAATGTGGAAGTGGTAAAGATTGTGTGCAAAGACAGATCGGTGTGGTGTTCTATTCTTTCTGCCTCCCCCCACGGAGAAGCGGCGTGATGGTTAGTTAGCTGGGTAATATTTTTAGTAAATGTTACGTCATATAAAGCGGTTCAAAAACTACCATAAATCTTGTTGGATCAAAAATATGTTACTAATACATAAGTTGATTTTGAGCGTTACATATTTTATGTATTTTATTTTTTCTACAAAATTTGACCAATCTACAAAAACTCCTAATTTAAGTGAATAGCACTATGTCAGCAGCTTTTTATTTTACCCTTATCTTGATCGCAAATCTGTGTCTTATCTGTATTCATAGGGCACTTTATAGATTATTATTGTATTTACTTGATCACAAATTATATCCAGATCTGACGGGTGGAATACATAATAAATGACACAGATAACGTAACGTAGGAATGATTAGGATGAATGACACTACTGCTACATGGGAAAGGAAATAGAGGAAGAATATTAGATAGGAAAAAGAAAACAGCGGCAATAGCTACGATGCTCCTAATTACGTTAACATGTTCGTAATACCGTGGATTACTGGACTCTACCAACTTGACCGTGAGACGAAAAGTTTGGGAACTTCTGGTCTAGACTGTTACACATTCATCAGATTGCTGCACTTTTGCTGATTTAATTGTAAATCTGACCCAAGATCTCACGCAAATTAATGAAATATTAGCGTAATAACTGCACTACGGCAGCTAACGATTGCTTTGAGCGATCACTATTGTTTCATTCGTGCTTGCATTTCAAAGTGCACTTCCACGAGTTTGGATTCGTGTGAATATTCATAAATACCCGTTGTTTGTTGGATGCGTCTGCGGTCCGCCATCGTTCAGCGTATGCCCCAGATTCGTGTGCAAATTAGAAAGTTCAAATGCACGAATGTCATGGATCGAGGCGAATTAATAACAACATTTCTCTAGTTTAATGAATTGACTTAACTATGGGTGACCATTATTTGATGTTTTCTTTTCCAAATTCAACTGTGTTTTATTATGTATCAGAAATCAAACCAAGTATTCTATTAAACTGCGGTGAAATAATATTCATGTAAATAATAAAATACGAGATCATATAAAATTTCATTCTGAAGATGCCTTTTGAAGCAAATGTGTTCAGTTGTCAGTTACGAAATTATTATTAAGTATTTTTATTTGAAAAAATCTTAAGAAAATAAATTTCCGCAAGTAAAATATTATTTTATATTTATACGTCAATTACTTTTTTTTGACACATTAAAAAAAACCTCTTGAGGCAAAACCACTAATAATTTAATCGTTAGTAATAATTTTTTTCGTTTAATTAGAAATCGTAGTTTGATTATTTTAGTAACAGCGTTGAGTTAAATTGCGTTTATTGATATTTATATATATATATATATATATATATATATATATATATATATATATATATATATATATATATATATATATATATATATATATGTATATATATATATATATATATATATATATATATATATATATATATATATATATATATATATATATATATATATATATATATATATATATATATATATATATATATATATATATATATATATATATCCTAAAATTAAATGTTTGATGTTATATTTTTTTTAAATATGTAACAAATTGAGATGATATACTTAAATATTGGTACAATTACACGCAAATTTATTTCATTATTTTGTTCACAAACCCCGTTTTTCCTGATTAAATTAAATTACAAGATATTGGCTTTATATTTATCAGAAACATAGGTAAAACACAAAGCTTTAACAGACTTTTTCTATTATCATTATTATAACATTTACACGCTTTAAGGATTCTATTATCTCAATTTCAGTGTTTAATTGCATAATATTATCCAATGAATCACATGATCCCTAAATCGAAGATCAAATTGTAATACTTTAACAAATCTAAATATAATCATATCTAATAGCACAATAAATTATCATATATACATATGTACATATATATACGAGTACATAATTCTATATTTTTATTTCGTTGTAATTTATCATTATTGCACATCCGCACATTAAGCCATAAGAAACTGTGAAATGGACAAATTTCTGTAAAAAAAATTAAGCCCGAAACTTTGTGTTCTTTGAACATGTAATAGGTTACTCCACAATCAACATTAAATCTATGTTTTTCTATCATTAAGGTTTGTATAATAGACACACGAATAGTCACTATTTAAAGACCAAAAAATATAGGTGTAGGCTAGTAAAATTGTATTTGTAATTTGTAGGTACTTACATTTCTAGATAGGTACTTTTAAACCAAGGTATAAATATACAATACATATTATACGTAAGATTCTTAAGGGCTTGATTTTTTAAACTCACGTTACGTAAAAATAACTACCGGGTATTTATTTCAATCATCTTAAATGCTGCATAATTTATATTGCATATATGATTCCTTATCTTCTGACTGCATCAGAACTGAACTTATAGTGAAAAGATATCGAATAGATAACCTTTACCTCTTGTGGTTTTATTTTTATTTCAAATAGGTATCTTTAGTTCCCTCACAATATGGATCGACGACCTATTTCAAAATATCGAAACGTTTTAACTAAGTCATCTACGTTACGTAACATACATAAGGTTAAGTTATCTACGTTACGTTGTTGAGGCATACAAATAAATCAGCGTTTCATTTTCAAAATATAACAATTTATTAACAGTTTGCTCGTCTGTGTTTGTTTTGAAATATATTTCTTCAATACAAAATCGTTAGGAATTGAACACAAAAGATAAAAATATTTGAATATATTCAGGTTATTATAATAATGAAAACTGCGTTTAAAATTCTTTTTAAATCATACATTAATTTGTTTGTAATTGAGAAAAGTTGGATTAACAAATATCAATATAAATATTTACTTACGTTTGTTAACATATACGTTGGATTTTTTTTCATTAAATCTTTAAATTTTATTGATTCATTTAATTTAATTGGTTCGTTTACATAAATTTGTAATAAAATATGTGCTATACATCTCCTAAATATTTTATATCAAAATCTATATTGGAGAGCCTTAATTACAAACTCAGCTAAAACACTTCTTTGAATTTTCCTAAAATATTGAAATCATATTGTATATGAATGGATGAAAATAGAATAAAATAAGTTATAATAATATAATAAGTCCTAGCAACAAAAATTACTAAAAATGCAAAAATGAAATGGTTATATATTCAATTTATATTGATTAAGATTCAATATTTTTAATAAATAATGCAAAACGTTTCGTATCACTCTTAAGTAAAGATCTTTTAATTTTCGTTTAAGATCTATTTTTCCAAAAAAGAGTATTTAAAAAAAAAATATTTGAAAATGTATTAGACCAGTCAACGGACTATTTTTATTTGTATGACTGTAGCCACAGTTTATTTAAAAAAAAATTATAGTCTCGTTTGGAATTAGACATTTTTTATATTGTGGATTTTCCAATACATTTCCTGGGTCAAAGATCAAACATTTGGCATGTGTACAAAATTATAAATACTTATGACAAGTTTAAACAAGCCAAAAAAATGCCCCGGTCAGTCTCCACCATAAGATTATAATGTCAAATTCAAGCATTGTGAAAGATATTTATGTATCGTATTAATATCCGGGATGCAAATATTGTTTCACTAAATTAATATACACTAGTTTAATTGTTCTTAGATATATTAAGAAAGTATTGTAATATAAAGATAGTAAGAAATGTTAATATGATGTGTAATTGGTATAAAAGGCCAGAGAGTACTTAAAAAAGTTTTGTTTTATTAAACTGTTGTAATAACTAGACTATAAATGTGAAAGCATGTATATTATTATTTTTTAAAGTTGTGTGCTGACATTTCTTGGTGAAACAGTATTTTATATAATAAAACAACAACAAAATTGTTTTTTTCACTTTTATTTTATTTGACCAGTGACCGAGTTTCGTCGTTACCAACATCACCAGTCTGATATCGGTAATGATAAAACCCTATCACTGGTCAAATAAAATGAGTGTAAAAAAGCCATAAAGTTGTTGTTTGATTTGTATCGTGTTGTATTACTTTTGCACTAAATATCAACATTTAAAAAAATGTTTATGATTCAATTGGTTCAATGGATGGGGTGATTTTTTTTTGTGGATTTTACCATTTCATTTATTGAAAATTACTGGATACTCCTCAGCTTTAAAAAGGGAAGAAGGAAGGTGAAATAATAAACATTTGTGTTAAATATTTACCTTATCCTACTATTTTTTTTAGTTTTATATGCTTTAAATCTTTGAAGTAGCACTATACGGACGCGACGAAAACAACTAAGCTGTCAACATTTTTGCCATGAAATTTATTAGCTTTATTATTATTTTACCTTTGCTCTTAATAAATTGTGCTTGTATTAGATTTACGATGCTATAAAATTAAATATGCAGGTCTCTCAACTTCCAACCGAGACTTCATAAATTATTACATATTTATTTTTACAAATAAAATGAAAGCTTTAAAGCACAAGTATATGACCACAAGCCATTTTAGTCGTTTTTAAGATGAACCCATTTTTTCACCAGGACAATAAATACACCTTTATGAAACCAATATTTAACAACACTTCTTTATTTTTTATCCCTATCCGTTTCCGTATGGTGCATAGGGCATCAAATCGAATCATCACGATAAAAACTTGATCTTAAAAAATAGGAAATGCATGTTCAATTTATTTAATGCATATTTAAAATATCTATATATAGGGTCCGCCATCTAAAGTTTTTTTTTTAACTAGTGCTTATTTCGTGAATGGTAACACTTAGCTCATGTCTGATTTGACAGATAATTAGTTTTATCCTTCCGCTGAGCGAATATGGTTGTGTATACGCTTGAACAACGCTGGGAAATATTGCGACATTACTTTGAAAATCATGGTAATGTTGCAGAATGTGTGCGAAAATTGCGTACGGTTTTTGGAAGAAGAGAAGCACCGTCAGCTCCGTATGTTCGTTATCTTGTGAAAAAAGTGAAAGAAATTGGCATCCTCATCGATAAACCAAAGCGTGAAAAGCCAAAAACAGTGCGTACACCCGAGAATATCGATGTTGTGGCAGAAAGTGTGCGTGAAGCGCCATCAACATCAATTCACCGTCGTTCTCAACAATTGAACATTTCGGAGACATCATTGAGACGAATTTTGCATAAAGACCTTGGTATGACGCCATACAAAGTCCAATTGGTTCAGGAGTTGAAGCCAACTGACCATCCAATGCGTTTTCGCTTCGCTGAGTGGGCCTGCGATCGACTTACAGAAGATGCCGATTTTGCCAAAAAAATCATCTTTTCGGATGAAGCTCATTTTGATCTTGGCGGGTATGTAAACAAGCAAAATTGTCGTATTTGGGGCACAGAAAACCCGCACGCATACATTGAAAAGCCGGTACACCCAAAACGAGTCACTGTTTGGTGCGGATTTTGGTCCAGAGGCATAATTGGGCCATTTTTCTTTGAAAATGAGCAAGGAGTGGCCGTTACAGTCAATGGCGATCGTTATCGGGCCATGTTGAACGGATTTTTGTTCACAAAAATTGAAGAGGAGGATATTGGCAACATTTGGTTTCAACAGGACGGCGCTACGTGCCACACAGCCGAAGCTACACTCGATGTTTTGCGCCCTGTTTTAAAAAAAAAAAAGTTATTTGGCGGACCCTTTATTTACCACGTTAAGAAAACGTGGAGGATTGTAAAACGAATAATATACTTGTTTTTGCCTGATCCTCTTTGAAATCCTGTACCAATACTTTAAAATGTAATGCATATCGTTCTACACCGGTTTTCCAAGGAGTATAATTTAATATAAGGATAATGTCAATATACGTATCAAAACCTTTAACATACATAATAAATGCCTTTCGCCATTTGCTTCCGAGGTGAATAAACGAATTTTTCAGCTCTATGATCTACAAAAATATACACAAAATAACGTATGCATATTATCCTGTATAAGTATATGTATGAAATCCACATATATCTAAGTTTTTGGTCTCATAAACATAGGTTTTGAGAAAAATAAAAAGGTTATTTTAAAAAAAATATGCAGATTATCGCCGCTGATAATATTATGTAATCTATCTTTGCACACAAAAAAAACATTAAATGTTCGTCAGGAATTAATAAAAGGGTACATAAAAAGATATTTAATGCTAGCCAATAGTCAGTCTGGCGTTTGTTTTTTATATAACAAAAACATAGATGATGTGCAGGAATTATGGAGTTAACCCTAATTTCTACCATTTGTTTTTGTAAATTTCGTTAAACCCAACGAATTTGGTTGCGTTTATACGTAATTAAGTACATAATGCAGTGCGACAGTAATTTACTATTTTTGTTTTAAATTTAAAACAGATAAGGCTCGGGAACATCTTGATTTTGTATAGACTGAAATTATAAACAAGTCAACTCAATACCACATTACTGTATGGTATGCCATATAACAATTATGTGTCGTATTTCTTCTTTTCGTTGCTTTCAAGCAAATTTCAGGATGACTCGTTACACTTTTACTAGAAATGAGCGTAGCTTTAGCACTAAAAACTGCGAAATTCTCGGAAATGGCGTCATCATAATGACACTAATAAATTTGCTGATAAAGGAAGCAGACATTGGCGGTAAAATTATTGTCATTGTATTACAGAATTGCGGTTTTACTGCTAGAATTTTATTTGTAAATCGATTTATTGTTAGGACCTCCACTATTGTTTCAATATTTACAAGCTAATTTTTTATTTACCGTCTTGATATAATTATTTTGAATATTTATTTTCAAATATTTATATTATTTAAACGTGTGTCGATTCCTGACATTTAAATTTTCACTTGAATCGATCTTGGATTTCGGAACAATGATTTGTCAAATATTGTTACATACTTTGCCTTTTTTTCACTTTTTATTATTTGATGATTGCTAGTTTAAGTTTTTTTTAAACAGTGCCATAAACATTCAGGTTAAAAAATCTAGGCTTAAAAACATATTATTATGTACAACATTTTGAGTGTGTCCAAATACTTGTTCACAAAATCTTTTTTACATCTCACCAATAGATGTCTCTAGTGAAGTTCTAGTGATTCAAGAACAAGGTTTCTAAATTGGTTCATATATATATAGAACTTCCAAGAATTTGAGTAGTGTGGTTATCAATAACGGGTAGAATTGGTAAATGTTACACGTGTGTAAAGTGATCACTTAAACCAGCCTGTGACGGTCGTCAGCCCGTAAATGCCTAGACTTCCATATTCTTCTTCATCTTTGATGAGATGTTACAAAATAATATATTATTATGTATTTAATACACGGTGTTATCTAATCAATATCTCTTTACTTATGTTATGAATTACGAACGTGAAAATCTAAGTTAATATTCAACTTTTTATGGAGTTAAACTTTGTTTACTAAAACAAAAATGTGTGAATTAATAAGAGTAGTTGAGTTTTTGTGCGGTATGATTATTTTCGTATGGTGTTAGTTGCATAGATATCTCATAAAAGTCATACTTAGAAAATCGTATCCTGAATTTCTACATTTAATTCATATATTCGCGTTGCAAAACTATATTTACAGGAAATAAATAATGCAACCATTATATCTGTGGTTATTTTTTTACTTTTATAAATACATTCTATGCCATTCTTTTATCATGGTGTTTTAGTAATATTATTCTACAACCAGGATACAAACAGTTAAAACCCAACTGAATTAAAGTCGATATTTAATTTATTGGTGTTTAGTTCACACGATTTAAAAAAAGTTTTTTTTACATATGACTTTCATATTATTACTCTAAGGTCTAAGGTGTAGTTTATTTTTTCGTGCGGTAAGTCCTTAACCTTTAAAATCGTTTAGAGTTTTTTTTATATCCTTTTTTATGTTATTAACGTGTAATGTTGTCTGTCCATAATATTGGTAAAATAAAAAATAATAAAATGTATTTAATACAAACCTACTTACCAATCGTAAGATGAGCGTAAAACTAAATATAAATTCAATCACTGTTTCCACTTCTTATGCTCTTTTAAAAAATCTGAAGTTTGACGTGTATAAAGTGATCACTTATCCAGCCTATGACAGGTCATAAGCCCTCTAAGTACCCAGACTTCCATATTCATCTTCATATATGTTGAGATGTTATAAATGTAATATTTATATGTATATATATATATATATATATATATATATATATATATATATATATATATATATATATATATATATATATATATATATATATATATATATATATATATATATATATATATATATATATTTATATAAATATATATATATATATATATATATATATATATATATATATATATATATATATATATATATATATATATATATATATATATATATATATATATATATATATATATATATATATATATATATATATATATATATATATATATATATATATATATATATATATATATATATATATATATATATATATATATATATATATATATATATATATATATATATATATATATATATATATATATATATATATATATATATATATATATATATATATATATATATATATATATATATATATATATATATATATATATATATATATATATATATATATATATATATATATATATATATATATATATATATATATATATATATATATATATATATATAAATATATATATATGTTTTTTTAAATGAAAATAATTTTTAATGAATGACGTCATAACTCATATTTTAGTATCTTTATCAAACCTGGTAAAATTGCGCCCTGCGGCCCATAACGTATTTCCTGGCAGCTGTCCAGTGCAAAAATGTCCATGCCCGGATTACATATGTGCATTGTTATTATTTTGTGATGCACATAAATCATGCATAGTGATACATTTTCAGAGATCATAATCGTAAAAAAATCCCATCTCAAAAATAAATTAGGCGTATTGCATTCGTAATCAATTCACTCATTGAATTTGAATAATTTATCGAGAAAAACGATATTACACGAGTTTGCCATTCAAAAATCACACGTAAGTAACATTGTCCTTGATCTAACGGCAGAATTATGGTAATAGAAGTCGATAAGTGCTTCCGTTAAGTGGTCAGATGGGTGCTATTGACTTGTAATCATCTTCATCGCTCATACATACAGTAATATAAAATTTATATGACTCTCAAAGAAGTCGTCACCGAGAATTATTTAAATTTTCATTATTTTCTGATAAATTCGTAATGTGTGAAAGCAGGCCTGGCCAACTCAAAATGCATCAGGGCCGCATCTTAACCTAAAATTTTCCTAAAGGTGGAGACTGACCGGAACATTTCGTCGTAACGTAACACGTTACGATGCGAGCATTCAGGCAGTCAGTACACCGAGCCGAGCGCTCCATCCATAGTTTCGGGTGCTCGGTGATGCTCGCCGCGAGCGATGTTACGACGTTATGTTACGACGAAATGATCCGGTCAGTCTCCACCTTAACAGCCGCATACAGACAGTAATAATTAAAAAAACATATTACAAGGAATTACATACTTATTAAAGTATTATAAATAATTTTAATGCAGAGGTAATCAGAAAGTACAATCAGGATAATTTTGAAAAAAAAAACATTATTACGACCAGATATGAGAAAAAACACACACTGAACCAACAAAAATGTACAATATTACCAATTTTATTTTAAATAAAACCAGTCTATCAATGGCTACTGAGTGCGAGATTTGAGTTTCTTTTCACCAGAAAATATTCATTTCATGTAATTAAAGAAATTGATTGGTTTAATTACTTTAGTAACTTTAATATGATTGAAAATACATTCTGAAGGACCCGATATTTAAAAAAAATATTCGTCATACATGACCGCGGGCCGCGGGTTGGCCACCCTTGTGTTAAAGGATCATCTCATTTTTATTATCATATCACTAAGTCAGAAATAACTAGGAATATTTTTTTTAAACTTGTTTCCCATTTTGATGTCTACTGGCTGGTTTCCTATTTTATTTAAAAAAAAAATAAACAAAGAATCTTATGTACCAATAAAAGTTTTTTCTTCATATATTGTTGGTGATTAGTTTATAAAGTAAATTTATTGTAATATCGCCTTTTTAAATTACCTAGCGTCTAAGTGACTCTGAAACGGCTTATGCAACACCGCTTATTATGTTCCTACTTAGGCTCCAACTTTATAAGTTTTATTCTCTACTCGTGAGTGGGTTTTCCCTTCGTGTTTTAAGTAACTATAATTTCTTTTAATTCTCGAATGAAAATTCTAGGCAAAAACACGTTTATTTTAAAAAAAATATTGCATCAAATCGTATCATTTTTTACAATAGTTGTGAGGTTAGTTGAGTACATATCGACTGGTGATTTTGGCGCGAGCGTGAAAGGGAATAAGTAACGGTTCTCTTTCCAAAAAAATCCATACTTTAAAAACGGTCCTTTTAGGGATTGTTTTATTTCTAGGTGCATTTAAATCGCCCAGTACCATTTCTGTTGCAGGCGATTTATAAGCATCCCTTTTGATGTTTTTTTTATATTTTACAAACGTTGCGTGAATATTCATTACTATTCATAGAAAAATAATGAGAGCAATTCAAAATATTCAAATTTAACCTTTTGCGCCTGCTTTTAATACTAAGAAATGCATATTTAGACTTCAACCCAATTGTAATTATTTTTATTTCTGAACTAATAATAAAGATCTGAAAGTGAAGAAGAATAATAATATATATATATATATATAACTTACAATCAAAATCTTTGTAGGTATTGCTTAATTCATATTTTATGATTTTGTTCAGTCGTCAGATTTTTCCCAGATCAGTGCCAGATCAGACGCACATTTTTTTTGTAAAATGATATTCTCAAACTAACCAACTTATAGAGAGAATAAAATGCCACGCCAATCTGTCTTTACAAACAGTCTTCGCCTATTTATTACCACATTTGTCTCATTTTTTTTTATTGTTATCCAATCATCAAACAGTCTTCGCCTATTCCACATTCATCCATCTCCTCATAAGTACAAGCCGATTATTCCGACTCCTGACTGGACCTTATGCAAGTGTTTGAAATATTTGATTACGCCAATTTTTCCTCGGTCTTCCTCTGCTTGTAATTATAACCACATTCGTCTCATTTTTTTTATTGTTATCCAATCATCAAACAGTCTTCGACTATTCCACATTCATCCATCTCCTCATAAGTGCAAGCCGATTATTCCGACTCCTGACTGGACCTTTTGCAAGTGTTTGAAATACTTGATTACGCCAATTTTTCCTCGGTCTTCCTCTGCTTCTATTAATAACCACATTCGTCTCATATTTTTTTTTTTGTTATCCAATCATCACTCATTCGATTCATATGCCCAAGAAACCTCAACTCACTTTTCTTCATATCAATTTATTTTCTACACTTGTAATATTTTTCTTTTTCTTTGTTCTCCAAATGTTGAAATTCGCTGCCTTCAGATACCTAATGGAATTTCTTTCGATTGGTTTTGTGCGCATTCGAAAGACGTATTTCCCGAAGGAAGTCAGTTACATTGAATGCGTATTCCTCAATAATTACTTTCCCTTATAACTTTTCCTCCTTGAAGCTCGAACATACCTCCAGGATTCTTGGAATTATTGCTTTTATCCTGTACTGGAATAATTTCAACAAAAATTAGAACATATATTTCGATGAAATAATCTAACCAAAGCTAGAAACTACTTTTTCGTATCTATCAAACCTAGAAATTACTTGTTTTTGCACGCCACTGATATATACGAATCGTACTTTTATTCCATACTATACTGCGTATGTTTCCTTTGATGCGAAATATACGACAGTTTAGCCTCGATATAACAAATTATAATTCGATAATATAACTCGATATAATTGGGGGGAGGGACGTCCATTAAAGGCGAAAGTTAGTTTTATAAAAATAATTTAAAAATACATCAAACTTTAAAAAAATGGAACACTATTTAGATTTAAATAAAAACAATGCAAAACACAAACAAAATTATATTTATTATCTTTACACACTCGTCATGAAGTGACGTTGCTGTTTGACATCAACGCGCTTTATTTTGGTAATCCTGCTTTAAAAAACGAATCAAGTTTTGTTTGACCTTTTGAAGTTCGCTCTTTTTTAATCCACTCTCTTAAACTACGAAAATGCGTTTGATATAGTTAAACATCATCATCTGACGAATTTTTAATAATTTGGCCGATTTTTTATCCGTTAAATAGAGGTCCTTTGTATCGAAGTTTTACCGTATTTTTTGTGTTATTTTTTAATAAATCACGATAAACCAACAATGGTGACATTATTTGTGCGATATCAAGTTTAGAGACATCAATATCCCCCCTTTCGCCTGTCTTGAAAGGCGACTGCTATGTGTTTAAGGGTTGACATTTTAGACCGCCAATCATTCTGAGGTCGACATTCAATCTCAACGGCGGTATCCTTTCACCTCACTTTAACTGTTTTCCTCTCACATATAACATAACCCCAATAATTTTTTTCCGAGATTTGTAACAACCCTTTTTTACTCAATCCGTGCTATTTAAAACAATAATTCTATTTTATTTAATATGGTTTATTAAAAATCTCTTGTTTTGAAAGATTATTTGTATGAAACTTTCGAGTATGTAATTTTCTCTATATAAATATTTTATCATTAATGTATCAATTTAAAGTTTAATAAAAACCTTCAATTTAGTACAAGCGGTATTTCACAACATTTTGAATGTGTCCAAATACTTTTTTTTATTTTTTTATAATCTGGGTTTCTCCACTTAGAGTTATTTTATTGGTTAGATTATGGTTCGGATCTTGCATGCAAATTATAGGGTTTCTTCTAAATATAAATATTTCTCAATCTTACCATAGACGGCTGTTGTGAACTCAAACACGGAACTTTTGGAAATCATTTGTATGACTTACAAAATTTGAGTAGTGTGGTTGTCAATCATGGGTAAAATGACGAATGCTACAAGTGTATAAAGTGATCACTTAACTAGTCTTTGACAGGTTGTGAGCCCTGTAAATACTAAGACTTCCACATTCTTTTTCATCTATGTTAAGATGTCAAGAGGTATTTAATTTGATGAATTCTCTGTAATTTTTATTTGAGTAAAATTATTCATTTTCCTAGATTTCTTTTTCATTTTCTGTCTATAACACGCATCGGTAATTATGAAAATCTAATCGAAATGGCCGAAGGTATCATCGCTAATGGAAAAGTTTTGCCGATGTCGAACACATCAATCAGAAGTTTGATAAGTTGTGTTTCTTCCGAGGCGAGGGTATCATTTAAAATTAATTAAACGAGCGCCGTTGTTTCGAGATAACAAATAATTGAAAATATATTTTCTTATCATATTACTTCGTGTTTAAGTTAAATGTTTCATGATACTTTTTAGTACAGAGCCAATATCGATTGCAACGCTACCCCTATTTATAAAGAGTTTATAAGAGTGGATCATAGTTACTTTAAAGTAAAAACTATAGATTTTTTCAAGTCTTAATCCATGTGGCCTCTTAAATCTAGAGCTTATAAGCTGAAAAAAATATTCTAATACTTTTATTTTTAGCCGCTAAAAATAGTTAAAAATTTACTAATGATTCCCATCAATCAAAGTAAACAGTTTTTGATTTTATATTAATTTTTGACATCTCATCAAATATGAAAAAGAATATGGAAGTCTGGGCATTTGACTTCCATATTCTTCTTCATCTTTGATGAGCTGTCAAACATAAATATTAAAAATACTCCTACAATTGGAGATAATCCAGATTTGTGAACAAGTAGGTATTTGGACACACTCAAAATGTTGTAAAGTTTTTATTTTTAAAACACTTTAATAAACATTAAGAATGCAAAAAACATAGTAGTAAGATGTAAAAATAACGTTTAACCTTAAATAATAATCAAAGTCAATGATGTAAATATTACTAATAGAATCAAACTCGTGATAAGGCATTTTTTAAATTTAAAAACATATTACGCAATTAAACTAGTATAATTCTATGCCATTTCATCAGCCAATTATATTAATATTAGAATAATGCTTTCAACAACCTTCTAATTCTAAAAATAGCCAATTAAATGTGATATTTTTGTATAGTTTAGTCGTTAAGATTATAACAAATATGGTTTTAAAGTATAATAAAAATAAGTTTTCTTTTTTTTTAAAGAAAAAAACGTCAATATACCATATATTAGTTCATTACAGTTGGGATGAGTGAGTTGGTCCACCGAATTGAATGAATAATTAGTAAATATCGTTTCGGTATTTTTCTGTATGCTGAATTCTCTCAAAAATTGAGTGAATACGTACTTAGTTAGTCCTTCAATAGCCTTATAAACAGTAATTAATAACGCATTCACCGAGAATTAACGACATATTGCCAAATAATACTTGACAGGTCATATCAACGAAGATAATGGTGATAGAAATTACTCAATGGCTTGCAGTTTTAAAAGCAAGAAAAAAAGTGAAAGGTTAAATCATTTCAAATCAATGAAATCTGAATTGCGTGTTAAGAAATCGAGAAATAAGAGAACGCTACAGATATGTCATTTATATACCTATTTGTTTATAGATATCGCTCACTCCTTTCAATAACGTCATATACCAGAAATCGTCAATTTTCAGTTGTGCGTGTTTTCGGAATGCCTAGAAAATGTACTATATCCCAGCATAAGCGGCATATTTTTAACTTAATATTTACCCGCTACAAGGCAGAAAATGTTGTTTTTACATTTTGAAGAAAATGTATTGTTTAATTACTTATTTTAATTATACCAAATATTTTTCAAATGAAGAAAAAACATTCAGGTTTTACCTAAAAAGATCTGTTGCATAGTCAAAAGTTCAAAAAGTGGCTTGATATATATTTTTAATACATTTTATTATATTTTTAAACATTAAAAACGATCTCCTGAAAAATTAAGTTTTTTTTATAAATGACGTTGTTGAAAGGAGTGAGCGATGTGTAAGCTTTCTTTACTCAGTGCAAATTAAATACAATAGTTTTCTATTTAAATCATTAAACCGAATTCAATTGAAATGGTGTTTATATCGGTTTAGAAAATACAACATCCTCAATCAGCAAATAAGGGCCAGACTTTCACTTCGACATCAAAATTCAACATTTTCGGAGTTCGTTTAATCTCGTATTTTTCTTGTCATTAGAATCATGTTGGTATTCGTTAATTATTTTTTTAACATGTTTATTTTAAATAAATGAACATAACAAGCTACATGTTGCTCACTTATTTGTAGAATATCTGACATAATATATTTCCATATGATAAATAATAATAAAACCCTTATCCGCACCCCAATGGTGCATAGGGCACTGCGTCATATAAACGCAGTGTTATCTTGATCGTTTACACATGAAGGAAAGGTGATCAGCCCTCCGCTTCAAGTACCAGTCCAGGGTAATATTGAATAAATATTACAATGAAAAAATCACTCATATTTATTCTTACCCCCCCTGGGAATCGAACCATATACTCAGGGGTAATATATATATAATGTAATTAATCAAACTATTCCGTAATGAGTACTATATAACCATGTGTTACCATGTGTATGTAGCCGTGTGTATCCATATGTTCAGATGCCTCTCGCCCAAATGCCGTAATCGCATCCCAGGATAGCAGGAAATTCCCGGGGTGTTTGATGGCTCGGCGTCTCATCTCGCGATCCACCAAACGAAGCACCCGCTCCCACCCTTTGAACAGGGCGGGAAATTACTCCCTTGAAATTTGTTCAACTTGTAAAAACTACGATATCGATTTTACTCGGCCAAAAA
This sequence comes from Brachycentrus maculatus, assembly GCF_059751285.1. NCBI lineage: Eukaryota > Metazoa > Arthropoda > Insecta > Trichoptera > Brachycentridae > Brachycentrus > Brachycentrus maculatus. Next base: position 78,005 of record NW_028280988.1, on the reverse strand, counting down.
CAGGCTGGAATAAATTGCCAACTGCCGAAAGCGGGGCTAAATTGTGTTGCCTCCGTTAGGGTTACCATGTCTCTCTAGCCAACCGGGACGCTTGTTGGTGAACTGTAGCGCAGGGAGGTAGGGGTAGTGAATTTACGATTTTTTCTTTCTATGCTAAGTAAAACACAATGTTAACAAATCCAAAAAAAGAAATGCTAAAATGGCAAATAATTTAAGTGAAGAGCTTCTCTATATTTTTCAAATGAAAACATTAGAATTACGTATTACATTTTGTATTGATGTTAAATAATATTAATAATCATTGAACTGCAAATAACTACTATGTTAACTGTAAAATAGTATAAAACTTTAATTATTCTAGTAAATGTATCGTTTGATAATTAACAGCATATGATACAAAGAAGCTTTTTTGTTTCGCTTCTATTCCTACACATTTATAAAACCCTTACAATATTTCTGCCCTAACCTAGTATTTCATTATATTAAAAATAAAAAAATAAATACAAGTAATGATTATGAATACAAAATTCGTCAAAACAACTATATAGCCGTGGTCTACGAGTGTTCCTTTATTACACGATATGGACTACCTTTATGTTTATTTTTGGTACCGAATTCATCCGTTATATTACAAACTCAAAACATAATAATAAAATATAAATAATCGTTTATCCCAAGACGTTATTTTGGGACAATCATCACTTAAAAAAAGGATGATGCCAAAATACCGGATATTTTGGCAACCCTGCCTTCGGTCAATAACCCGCTGGAGTTTTACGCACTTTGGATTTTCAATTGATGTATCGACCTTGAGCCGCTATACGAAATCTACTATTATATATTTAGACACGTAAATATCGAAACGTAGATACGTCTTGAAGCTCGTCCAAATTAGCGTACATCGTAAAACATTTTTCGAATAGCTTGAAACACGAGCATTCAATCGTTTGTCTGTCTGCCTTTAAAAGTAAGGCAGGTTCACTAATGATTACATTAATTAAACCAGTGTTATCGATTTCACGCTCCAGGCAATGTCGATCAAGGACCAGTGATTCTCATTGTGGGTGATCGAAACTGCTTAAGGGGCAATTAACAGTTAAAAATGTTTATTTCAAGGGGGCGATTGTTTACAAAAAGTTTCATGTAATATTTAAGAGATGGTTCGAAAGGGGGCTTAAGTAGCTTGAAAAGAAAATGTCACCGTCTCTATCGGGAAGAGGGTAATTGAAAATTACAATTTCTTTGTACAATGGACTTGAAAAGCTAGGGTACTTCTGGTCTAAAAATAAAATACATGACAAAATATTGGTACTTTGCTGTCATATCAAGAATGCAGTTTTGGCTAAAATAAATAGTATAATTTTTTTTGACAAATGTAATATTATAAAAATTTATATTTTGAATACCTACCTATATTCAAATCTTAAGGGGAAACCACGGGTTTATTTCTTTAAGCTGTTATCAATATGTATTCTTCATAATAATAAGTATTTATAATATGAAAAAAGACGAAAAACGTTGTATGGCAAAAATGTAAGTTTATAAAAACGCGTTCAGTAAACATGGGTATAAAAAGGTTTCGGAAGTTAAATACGAGTAGTATAAACAAAGGTAAAATGGTTAATGTTGAGCAGCGCGGTAACGAGGTACAAAGACGTACTTCGCTTTCGGATTTGTACTCAGATTTAAGACCAAATGTCGCCTGGATAATTCCTGCATTAATCTTTTTCTCTTATACGGCTATGAAACATGGCAAATTATAAGGGCCCAAAGCATGTCAAGGAATGTCTAAGAAGAATTTAGTTTGACTTTGTGAGAAACCAGGAAATATGGTCACAACTGTCGTAAATAAGAGGCGATTGAGTTAGCTAGGCCATGTACTTCGTATGCCTCCAGAGAGCCTTAATCAAGCTTGCCTCTTTTACAAGGCATCGGGTTTCCGTCACCCACGACGCCTACTGTTGATAATTTTCCGGCAGTTCTCGTCTGGAATTCTGTAAACGGACCTGACTTGGGAGGATGAAAGACGGCAGAAGGGCTTGGAGGATAATTGTGGACTCCACTAAAAACTACACTTAAAAATAACTTATATCCCTATATTTAATATCATTTATATATACAAAATTTGATTGTGTCTAGATACTTGTTCACAAAATCTGGATTATCTCCAATCACAGGAGTTATTTTCATATATTTTTTTGACATATCATCGAAGATGAAGAAGAATATGGTGAAGAATAAGTCTGGACCCCACATACTAATAAAAGAGTTTCTGCTCAATAAAAAGCTTATTTTCATCTTACCAATAGATGTATCTAGTTAAGTTCTAGTGATTGAAGAACAATGTTTCAAAATTGGTTCATATCTATATATATATATATATATATATATATATATATATATATATATATATATATATATATATATATATATATATATATATATATATATATATATATATATATATATATATATATATATATATATATATATATATATATATATATATATATATATATATATATATATATATATATAGAACTTCCAAGAATTTGAGTAGTGTGGTTGTCAATAATGGGTAGAATTGGTGAATGTTACACGCGTGTAAAGTTAGCACATAAACCCGCCTATGACGGTCGTCATCTCCGTAAATGCCCAGACTTCCATGTTCTTCTTCATCTTTGATGAGATGTCAAAAAATAATATCATTTATATCTACCTGACAACGTATCAGCCCATTTTGATATTCTGCACCACAGTGATTAAGTATATAGAGGGATGACCTTTATGTTTTATATAAATTCTATCAAAGTACTTTATCCAAGAACTTTAAAGTAGGTATAATAAGTGCGATACATGCGTATGTAACATAAAGAATTTCGTCCTTTTCACAAAAGGGTGACTTGCTATCTTATATTAGGTAATAAAAGCTGCTGATAAGGGTGGTAACAGCCCCGCTCTCTCCCAACTTGCGTCATGACGTGTCATAAAATAAAACATTCCAAGAACCCACATAACATTCTGAAGATACCGCCTAAAAATAAAGACAGTAAAAATAATCCAGTTACTGGTCGGTATAAAATGAATCAATAAAATAACGTGCGAAATATATGCGTAAATAAGAAAATAAATTCTACATACATTATAAATACTCGTATATTTACATATATATATATATATATATATATATATATATATATATATATATATATATATATACAAATAAATATATACATATTTATATATATATATATATATATATATATATATATATATATATATATATATATATATTTATATATATACTACCAACACGTTTCTCCGCAGGGGTAGGCAGAGAGGATGGAACGCCACACTCCTCGCTTCCTTCACATCTATATATCTAGTCATACATGCCCTCCGATTACGCAGACTTTTGACCCCACCAGGTTCTGATTGATCTAATCGTGCCAAGTCGGCCGTCTTCGTTCTGTTCTCCAGATCACATTCCCCGCATATATTTTTTTAGTCATTCTCTCGCTATCCATTCGCTCCGCATGTCCATACCACCTTAAATAACTCTTCTTAATCTTTTAATTATCCTTTGTTCAGTCTTACATTATTTTCTTATATTTTCGTTTTTAATTTGGCACACATTCGTCTGAGGGCATTCCAACAGCGTTCACTCTGATTATCATAATTCATCAATCGATTATTCGCAATTCATTAATTACCTACTGAATCATTTTGTTGCTCTCATCAAATCATCTGGATTTTCTCTAACTACCAGGTTAACATAACATCGTGCGGATAATGTATACAATGTACCCCTTTGTATTTATGAGTGTAAAAATGTGTGGTACTATCGGCACCTCTAAACTGCCTGAGTAATATTCAATTTGGGCAAATACGTAATGTATTCCAACCACGTACAAAACTATAGCGACGTCCTTGAATACTGAGGTTATTGTTTTGCTACAAGTACACGTATTATATATGACAAAAGCCCCAGAGATACTTAATACATATATCCAAATCTGATCATTTCCATATTCTAGCAAGGTCGAACTACGCATATAACTATAATTGTATTATAATGTAATACCCTCAGAATGATAATGAACTTTTGCACTGGTGTATCGTTGAGTGAAACTCAAATTGGACGTACATAATTGTTACATTGTAGTCGTCGGCATTAGGAAAATTTGTGAAGATTTTAGACATTTGAAGTTCAATTTGGATTTTTTTTAAATTAAACACTTGTATAATACCATTTAATGAGTTTCGAAAATTGACAGATGTAACCATCTACAGGTGAAATGTAAAACTTACGAGCAAAAAATATCTAGGTATATATATATATATATATATATATATATATATATATATATATATATATATATATATATATATATATATATATATATATATATATACACACGAGTATGTAAATATATATAGCTCTCGTCTAAACTTCGGGACGCGAACCTGACTTGAAAGTATGCAAGGGAGCTGGCAACCAACAGACGAGCCTGGAAACAGTTTGTGGACTCCATATGCTCCACATAAGGAGCGGATATGGTTAAAGCTAGAAGAATATAAACGTGCGTGCGTGCGTGTGCGTGTGTACGAAGGATGTTTTCGAGATCATAAATCCATTAAGGACAAAGCGCGTCACGTCGTCAAGTGTCACGGAACAGTTTAAGTAACATGTCGAGTACATGCTGTGTAAGAAAGGTTTTCATTAAAGAACCGAGCTTTTTTTATTACGTGAGTAATAATTCTGGCAAAGCTCCGGCTGAAAATAACGTTTGTCTATTCTCATCACGCACAGAACTTTTGCGATTTGTACTGTTTTCAATTCACTCCGACCAGCATTTGACAGGGGAATTATTACTCACATCCGAGGCACAAAATTACTGTAGGTAAATATAAAAATTTCAGCGCTTGATATTCTGAATAAATAATTTTGTCGTATTTTGTCGTACGTGCTTTTCTTATTGAACGTATGTACGATTATTTAGGATTTAAAAAAAATGTCTTTAAATGTGATATATTTATAAACATACAAAACTGAATGTTTTGAATTCAAATAAACAAATATATTTTTAAATTCATATGTAAAAGGGTGAAAGTAATAAGAATGTTATGACATTTTGAGTGTGTCCAAATACTTGTTCACAAATCTAGATTATCTCCAATTATATTTGGATTTGGAAATTGGATAATACATATATATAGAACTTTCAAGAATTTGAGCAGTGTGGTTGTGAATAGTGGGTAGAATTGGTTAATGTTACACGTGTGTAAATTGATCACTTAAACTAGCCTATGATGATCGTCAGCCCCGTAAATACCCATATTCTTCTTCATCTTTGATGAGATGTCAAAAATTATATGAGAATATTATGATTTAAGTAATGATATGGTATGTGCTATATAATAGTTTAATTTAATTATTGGTCTAGTAGCGAAGACCAGAATTTAGTGTTCATGTGAAATAAATACAAAGATAATTTGTCCTTATTACTTGGTATGTAGATTTTTGCCGGAACAAAGATAATAATAATATCCAACGTTTTGTTTTTCGTTTAATTTTTCATCCTCTTTTACCTAGTTTAAAATAATTTTCTAAATGCAATGAATCGTGTACTTTTCTTTCAATAATATCCGCGTGATTTATTCCGATTCAACAAATTTTTATTCCTCTTTTAGAATGATTGCAGTACCGTGATAGCTGCTTTGCGTGCGTTTCTCATTGGTAGAATTTATTAATTGCATTTTTATGTCTTTATCCTATTCGTGGAACAAAGGATATTCCTTAATAATCGCAATGATAATTATCTACGCGTGCAAACATTTTGTCATTATAATACCTAATGATATAAACCCATCTCAAAGTGACATCATGGGTGCTAATAAATACCATCATACGATTGATGTGAAGTCAAAATGATTGAATTCAAATGACATCTCGATGATCAAAGTGGCCGTGGAAGATCAAGATTTATCATCAAGAATGGCAACTTGTCGTTACTGCCGCGTCGTGAATCTAACTTTGAATTAATTAAAAGGTAAAATGAAAGACCAGTAAAGATTTATTTATTGATTGGATTTTTCGTGATTTATTTCATAAATTGAATTCACGTTTTAAAAATACATATATTTGTTGACGGCTAAATTCAGTTAATGACTGAAAATAAGTTTTGTGAAAAACACCCAAAAAATTATAATAAATTAATAAAACAATCATTTTTTTAAACTTTCGACTGGCATCTAAAGTGAGTCTAAATCCCCTTTGCTCGAATAGCGCTTATATGTCGGTTTCTCCGAAAGATAGTTTCCAGTAGATAAATTTACGATAAATTCTGAAATAGACAAAATAAGTTAAAAGTTTGATATTTTTATGTTAATCCATACAAAAATTAAAGGTTATGCTGAAACTCACCCTCTTTATACTATTTTTACTAATTTAGTTCAAATCATAATATTCGCCATTAATAATCTGAGTTTGGGACGTACCATATATGCAAAGAAGACTAGCATCTATCATTATCATATCACTAGCCACGTCTTTACAAGTGCCCTTGATAGTAGTATTTTACAAAAATGGCGCTGTATAAATTACCCAAAATTAAATTATAAATGATCAATAAGATTAAGTATCAAGCTACCTAGTTTCTGCCTAAAGATTATTGTTTATGGTTCAGACGATACATCAATCACTAGAACTTCTAGAGACATCTATAGGTGAGATGTAAAGAAGCTTTTTACTAAGCAGAAACTCTTATATTAGTATGTGAGGTCCGAATCCTGGATTATAATCACACATGAGAAACGCCAGAAAAAGTGAAGTTCTAGTGATTCAAGAACAAGGATTCTAAATTGGTTCATATAATAGAACTTTCAAGAATTTGAGTAGTGTGGTTGTCAATAATGGGTAGAATTGGTGAATGTTACACGTGTGTAAAAGTGATCACTTAAACCAGCCTATGACGGTCGTCAGCCCCGTAAATGCCCAGACTTCCATATTCTTCTTCATCTTTGATGAGATGTCTAAAAATAATATGAAAATAACTCCTGTAATTGGAGATAATCCAGATTTTGTGAACAAGTATTTGGACACACTCAAAATGTTGTAATCAATATTAGATGGAAAAAATGATACGATTCGAAAATGACAAAACGACGCCTGAAATTAAGCAAGTCTCTATTATAGGATGATAGTTTCGTTAGTTCTTCATTATATTATGATTAAGGTGGAGACTGACCGGAGCATTTAATCGTAACGTAACACGTTATGATGCGAGCATTCGTATAGTCAGTACAGCGAGCGGAGCGCTCCATCCACAGTTTCGGATGCTCGCTGATGCTCGCCGCGAGCGATGTTACTACGTTATGGTTCAAAGAAATGCTCCGGTCAGTCTCCACCTTTAAATGCCAAACAAATTACAGAAATCCACCAAAATTCTCATGAATACTCGCTGGGTATGGGCTCTCAACAATTTTTCAGCAGTCAAACGATTAGGTACACATTTTGTTATGAGACAAAAGTAATTCGTCCCGTGTGATGTATTATTACCACCGTCCCCGGAGAACTAATAACGTTCATCGGGAAACACAATTTCCGGTTTCGTTCCCGCCGTGTGTGTGTGTGAGTGTGTGTGGCGTCAGACACCCCCGCTTCCGTCGCACCAGCGCACCTGGCGGTGGCTTAACGAACTACTGGCGTAACGATTTTGTTGCGCTAATGATAATGTGTGATTAAACTGCGTTAATTATGTACATACTACACTTAATCCTGAACTCGAACCCAAATTACAGGATTAGAGTATTTAACTTAAAGTCGGCTTATTGCACATTTGACAGGTTGCATCAAAAATGGTCCCAAGCGATGTGAAAAAGAGCTAGGATAAAGATTTCATTATACAAAAAATATATATAAATATATATATATATATATATATATATATATATATATATATATATATATATATATATATATATATATATATATATATATATATATATATATATATATATATATATATATATATATATATATATATATATATATATATATATATATATATATATATATATATATATATATAAATATATATACATATATATATATATATATGTATATATATATATATATATATATGTATATATATATATATATATATATATATATATATATATATATATATATATATATATATATATATATATATATATATATATATATATATTGTCCACCTCCGTGGTGTAATGGTCAGCGTGTTTAGCTACCGTGCTGGAGGTCCCGGGTTCGATTCCCAGGGGGGTGAAAATAAATATTAGTGATTTTACACTGAAATATTTATTTAATATTACCCTGGACTGGTTCCTGAAGCGCAAGAGTGATCACCTTGCCTTCGTGTAAGTAATGATCAAGATAACACTGCGTCAATTCGATGCAGTGCCCTATGCACCATTGGGTGCGCGGATAAGGGTTATAAGTAAATAATATATATATATATATATATATATATATATATATATATATATATATATATATATATATATATATATATATATATATATATATATATATATATATATATATATATATATATATATATATATATATATATATATATATATATATATATATATATATATATATATATATATATATATATATATATATATATATATATATATATATATATATATATATATATATATATATATATATATATATATATATATATGTATATATATATATATATATATATATATATATATATATATATATGTGGTCTTGAACAAGTATTTTATTTTTATATTTAGTTCAGTGTATACGTGTTTAGGTCAGATATTCAGAAATAAAGCAACGAGATTTTTATTTATTGTTTCGGCATTTTCTTTGTGATAAGACATGTTGAAATTATTAAAAAAAACACTTTTTTAACCACTTTAGATTGTAGTCTACATTCAGACCTGAAGATGGAAGCTAAGCTTCCGAAACTAGTTGTCTTAAATAAACTCAAGTGGTAAAAAAACAACTATTTTCTTTAATAATTTCAACAAGGTTTTTAACAAAAAAACCTAAATGAAAATAATTATTGAATTGTAGCGCTGCGTAACATATGAACAGATAACTGCAGATTGTTCATGATGTTATTTGATAGTTAACTGGAATGCCAATAACGATTATATTATTGAGCTTACTAGTATATTTCCACCACACGTGAAGACTCAATCCATACGTTGATGATAAATCATAATATCTACACATTTTAGTTGACTTATCAGTTGAATATTTGGATCTTGGCATTACGCAAGGGTTAATAGATAAGTTTAGATCCAAACTACCTTCATACGACGTGATAGTATTCACAAACTTCTCAAATTTCTAACTTTAGTTGAATGTCTACTAACAGAAAACAGGGTAGAAAACTTTACGAAAATTCTACAGTTTAGTAAGTTTTCATAAGGGTTGAATAACTCATTCCTTCCCTTATCAATACGATTAAGGAAGGGAACCCACTTTGTACTGTATTTTTAAAAATATCCTTTTTAAGTTAATATTTCTTGTTCTGATTATTTTGACTATCGGATTTTTAATTCACATCAGACCTCGACCTTTACGGAATGTTGGTCCTATCCATAACATTTTGTGTAGTTGTAAGTTTGTGAATAATGCTTTAGTAGTGACGTGTAGTATTGTTTGCATCCTGGTGTAGGGATTGTCCTGAAGACAATCACTACAGGAAGAGACGGGTACGTCTCGAAACCGATAGACAAAAATCTCGGTGAGCAGTTGTCTACTAACATTACTTACATATATTTTTTCAAGTAAAATATATATTATATATATATATATATATATATATATATATATATATATATATATATATATATATATATATATATATATATATATATATATATATATATATATATATATATATATATATATATATATATATATATATATATATATATGATAATTCGTTTATCTGCTCCCAAAGGTACATAAGGAACTGCATTAGATCATTGCACCGTTAAGTATAGTATTAACATTTGAAAGGCAAGGCGGTGTTTACATTATTACAGCAACAAGGGAAATGTATTGAATTAATTCCATTTATCCAGTAAAACAACAATTCCCGAATATATAAAAATAAAAATATTAATCAAAAATTAAACCGCTTACATAATCAATACGTAATCAGTTTTCTTAGAACGTTGCATACTCCAGATTTTTACATGTAAGTACCTTACTGTAGTAAATGTTTATAAATGCGTCACAGGTAAGTTGAAATTTTTCATTTTAATTTACGAGTCGATAAAAGCAGAAAATCTAGACAGTTGAATCGCTGCCAAATCTCGTTCTTCTAAGAAATTCCGATCTTTCCACTTAACGAGGTGTTGCAAGTGAACATAACAGATATCGAAGTATGTATTTATATTATCTTTAAAAAAAGGAATAATTCTCCTTCCTGCCAAATCTATTATTTTATGTAATACCCTTTTTTATCTCTGAATGTTTTTTAATAGTTTTATAACATAAATGTGGAATTGTTTAATTGGCTTTTTTTTAACGTAACTATTTTTTGTTAATGGAATGTAATGTCTATTATTGTTAATGTAATTATAGTTTATCAATTTTTTTTTATATGTAGGCTGTACAATTCCCGAATAAATAATAAAAATAAATAAATAAAATAACACATAAAGCCTCTACTTTGGGAGGCTTGTCTGCAGGTAGTATAGTAAGAATAGGGAAGCTAAATGTAAAAAATGCATCACAAACACCCAGACTAATTGAAAATAAATATTTTCTCAACTGTCGGGAATCGAACCCGCGACGCCAATTTCGCATTCCGGCGTCTACCCAACTACGCCACTGCGCCTGTCTATTTTGCGTTTATCCGCAAAACTTCAGTTAGGCACTTAATTGTGTTATTCTTTTAACCCTTATCACACCCAATGGTGCATAGGGTACTGCATCGTATCGACGCAGTTTTCTTGATCGTTGTCTTGATCTTGTACCAATCCACGGTGATATTAAATAAATATGAAAGTGGAAACCACCTTTATTTATTTTGATATTAATATATAATATAATGAATCCAGTCTATTCCCAAAAAGTGTTTTTTTTTCACTCCAATATTTATTTAATATTACCCTTTGACTAATATAATACATGAAGCGTAGAACTTATCACCTTACCTTCATAAAGTTAAAAATCAATTTTACGTCGGATCACTTTGGTGCAGTGTCCTATGCACCATTGGGTGCGAATAAGGGTCAGTAGAAGTGAGGTGATCAGTCTTGAAATTCAGATATATGTATCTAGGAATGGAATATATAATATGAGGAAATATATCATAAGCGTATAAAAAAGCTTAGAGTTAACGTCATCACTTGCAAAGGAAATGGAGAAGGAATAGTAAGCAGAAAAATGACAATAAGAATTCTTCTTATCGGCCTCGTACCTTTAAAAATTTATAGGTCCTTAATTTTGGTTTCATTCTCGTTTTTTTAAATCACTAAATCGCCAAAATAAACACACACACTTATTTGATATTAATAATTAAATGTACACATGCCCTTAGAATTTAGTTCATTGTGGTTATGTGAAATACACTTATTCCCAAGAATAAATTACCTCCAACGATTTCTACTATGGTGGCCATTATTTTGTAAAATTTAAACACACGGTTTTATGGACTACTTGTATATTGGTTTTTCTTTGTTTTTATTTCAAATTTACGTGGAATCCTACATTTATCTGCTGTTCTACGGAAAAGGTACATTGACGTTTAACCGCAAATAATCTGTATGGTAAAATCAACTGCATCTCTGACGTGGTGTATTTTACTTCTTCCTTTCGTAAATATGATAACACTATGAATGAAACAAATAACAAAAAATGTCAAGATTTTTATTGATATCTCAACAAAGATATAGATAAAGAATTTTATTGAGTTGAGAATATGGAGATCTGGGCATCACGACCCGTCGTTGGCTGATTTTAGTTAACACTTCGTACACTGTGTAATAAATTAACCACTTACCCATGATGAAGTACCACATTTATGAAATTTCCGAATTTTTTATGCATGTTTGAATTGAAAAGATCAATTGCATTTTTTTAGTAAAACTTTGTTTGCGAAATCTGTGGTTGAATCGGTAAGTTTTTTTATTAGTAGAAACCTTCATGAAATGTATTTGATTTTGTTTTTTCTTCAATTATTTTAGACGGCTGAAAATATCATTTTCATTTTTATCGTCTAGTATTTTGTTATATCATTTTTTAATCACAATATTTTGAGCAAGTTTCAAAATTCAGCATTTTTATAACAAAAATTTAGCCTGACTCGAAATATTTTGATATACGTCACTCAATTAATCAATGAACGCGGTACATTAAACGTGCGTTTCACCGGAAAATTGCGATTTTTAATGCCACGTTTCGTTTTTACATATAATTTATTATGAAAGTAAGCCATCAAAATAACACTTTTATGATTTATTTATAGTGAGTTCATGCAGAATGATTAATGGTTCGAATTAAGCCAAAAAATTATTACTCTCGTGTATGGGTCATAATATATATAAACATTATAAGTCACGCACACTCCAGTTCCAATTTTGAGGTATTTCGAGAAATGCATATTTCAGTATTTGTCAATTTAATTTCAATCAATTTTACTATTAAATAATCTAAAATTTCTTTTGAAATCTTGGAAAATCAGATTTTTCCACTTCAAATGCCAATCGGAAAAATAATTAGATCTTCCTAATAAAAAAGTTTTATTTTGTTGTATGTTGCTTTTCCTTTTTCCCAAACCACGATTTAAGATTTCAGCTTGAAACGTGTCAGGGAACAATATCGCATTTTTAATGAGATGTTATTTTTACGACACTAATAAGATTATGCTAACATTATGATTTATCACGCTTACAGAGATAAAGTATTTAAATACATACATAATATTACGTAAAACACTGTCTGTTATATTCGACCTTTTACACCATTTGGTTAAATATTGTTTTTTGATTAAAAAAAAATAATTTTGAAGCAATCCAAGGATCATATTTTTTATGTATTATATTTAATTTAATAAAACATGATCAATTTATGTGATAGAAATGGCAATACAAAATATCTAAAAACTTGAAAACTCAACCATAATCTAAACCTGAGCCTTTCAAATACAATTATAATAGTAATATTAACACGTCACTCAATATTTCCAATTAGGGGCTTTCGTAATATAAATTGGTTGTCCTTTATTGAATGGAAAAGGGTCGCCAGGTGGAGGTGGTGAGCCGGGCTCAAATTGACCATGAAACGGGGTGGAAATCCTTCTCCTTCGCACTTGCACCCTCAGACTGATCTCAATTCAGCCGTGAAATCGCCAACAAGGAAGACGAAAGAATGTCTCCGGTATCTGACACGATTTCTAGATATTTCTAATTCTTATTGATTCAATCACAACTTCGTTGAAAGATAAAAAGACGCGAAAATACGGAAGAATTGATGAAGCGCTGTGGAAATTAATATCACGTTCCACCATTTCGACATTTTATTTGACTTAGATGTTTCTTGTTGAAGAAAAAGATATTTAGAAATAAATATAATGGGTTACTCTAAGAAAATTAATATGAAGTTTCACCATTTTCGACATTACATTTGACTTAGATGTTTCATGTTGAAGAAAAAGATATTTCGATATAAAGCTAAAAAGTTACTCTAAGAAAATTAATATAAGGTTTCACCATTTTCGACATTTCATTTGACTTTGATGTTTCATTTTGATGAAAGAGATATTAAGTTATAAAAATGAAGGGTTACTCTAAGTTAAACTCATATTTAAAAAAATAAATTGTCAATAACAGATGTGTTATAAATATTGGTTCGAGTACAAATTTCAAAATAAAGTGTATACCTAAATAAGTATCAAATATTTCGTTTCTTGAAAATACTCTTGCATATCTGCTGTGTTTTATTTTTGTATCGGTAACGAACTAAACTATTTTTTTTCAAATTGTGCCCGACACCTAAATTTACACGTAGGTACCTGTATTATCCAATCTATTATAGACTCTACGGAAGCGTGACAAATAATGCTTTACGGTTTTATTTTAGTATGCAAAACGCGGAGACCAGAATGAGACCATTCCATTATTCTAAAAATAGAAGAGCACATTAAAGTATCATAGCTTGTATTCGAAGAATTCATCTAAATTGTATATATGGTATACAATAAATCATAATTCTGAACAAGCAAACACTTCTCAAGTTTAACATAAATTGTGACGATCGTTAAAAACGTATAATATCCCGAATGGTTTTCACATCAAATATATATCACTACTTTATCTAAAAATAAGGAGCACAGGACTAATCAAATTTATTTTAGTTTGTCTTTTTAATAAATATTTATTTCCCTTTAATTTTTACTATTAAGGGTATACACTCAGAACCCCGCGGGCCTTTTGCATTTGCTTCCAAAGCCCAGGTTTAGTCAACAAGTCACGTGTTTTAGGTTCAGTAAATTATGAAGGAGGTGAAATGTAAACAATCGTGTTCGAAGGCGATCGACAAAAAATGTTTAATACTTGCACCCCTGGAGGCTCCAACCTCACAATCACGTACACGTAGTTCCACGTGACCCGAAACCGTAACTACGTTGCGAAATAAATAAATTATACCTGCTGAAATTATAAATAGTCATTTGTGATTTGAAAAGGGTACAATATGGAAAACTGCCCTTAATTTTCATCATAGAGAAATTAATTGGAGTTCGCAATTATTAAAACGTTTTGTATTCTTTACGCCTTCCTTTGTGTCCGCCTACATGGTGTAATGGTCAGCACGCTCGGCTACCCGGCTACACTCTCGATTCCCAGGGGGGAGGGTCTAATAAAAATACAAGTGATTTTTCACTCTAATATGTATTTATTCAATATTACCCTGTACTGGTACCTGGCGCAGACAGCTGATCACTTTTCCTTCATACGTTAACGATCAATATGACAATGCGGTTATATGACGCAGTGCCCTATGCATCATCGGGTGCGGATTAGGGTTTGAAGAAGAAGATTATTTATTCAATAAATCCTTGATTTACGGCTATATTATTAGTTTTCTTATGTACCTCCCTATATTTGCGTATAATAGAATAACTTAAGAAGCTCTAAATACAAATATAAGTTGTCACATGTTAAAACAAAAACTTACCAGTTCTCTGCAACGATTTTCTGTATTGTTAAAATCCTTACCTGTAAACGAAAAATAAATATGTTTGAAATTAATTAATTCATTCATTCTGAAAATGGATGGATAAATTGAGAGATTTTATTTAAAATCAGTATTTAAAGCACTAAAATTGTGATTTTATTTTTATTAGTTCAAAAATAAATCCATTTGAAATCACTTTATATCTTATATTTACTTATATCACTATACACTTATATTATATACTTTTTATATTGGAGATGATTTTTTACTTAATTATTTTCTTTATTTGCGCAGTAAAGAAATCACTTTATTTTCGTTTATTTTAGTTTGACAGTAAAATCACTCCAAACATTATCTTCGTTCTTTTTCTCAAACCGTAATGACTGACTTTGTCAACGGTTTCGAGCTTTCAGTCCCTTATTATAGTTTCGTGTCGGTTTGAATATGATACCATTGAACTTTATAAAGTCAGCCTACTGGCAGCCATTACTCAGGGGCGAATTCGCCCCCAGTAGTTGATTACCGTGTACTGCTACCCTTAATGAAGGATTGCACCCGCCCACTTCCACTATTCATGGCCTACGAGTGATTGATTTAAGGGTTGACGTTGGCCTTAACCCTTAACCGTTAAATACAAATAATTAATTTGTTTTATTGCTTGGAAGCTAATCTACGCTTCCCATGATAAATAAGGAATGACAACATTTTGGGCGTGTATTTTGTATACCAACATTTATTGTAGTCAATCTTGGTTCATATTTTTAGTAACAAATCGCGTAAGCCCACGAAAAAATAATAATATGAAAATTAAAATATTTTTCAAAACGAATGTTTGTCTGAAAAAAATACAAATCGTATTGTTGGAAGCTTTGAAACTTTAATAATTAGCACGTGAAAAATTAAAACACTTTTTGTACCACAGTTAGTTTTCAATCGTAAAAACATCTTAAACAATATAGTATTTGTCACTTTTATTTCAAGTATAATTAATAATTAATACTTAAAGATAACATGATGTGTGTATTTTTAAACGGTCAAAATATCGACGTTACTCAAAATTTGTTTAAATCTTTCGAAGTAACCGAATTAATAATTTCGATCCATATTAAAAAAAAACTACCCTGCCATAAATTTGTAACGTAATTTGTTGAAAATATTTATAACATTCTCCTCATTATTCACTTTTATTTCCCGTTCACTTTGTGTAATACCACTTTTATCACAAAGTGAACGATGAATGATAAGGAGAGTGTTATATTACCGTACCACAAATTCAACAATGCTTTTAATATACAAAAAATATTTATATTTTTTGTCAGAAATTCTTATTATAAATAATCAATAACTCTGCATCCTAGTCTTTGTAATGTGAACGTTTTTTTTAATAATGAAATCATCCGAATAAATACGAACATAAATACGAACATAAATACGTAAAAAAGGAACTGCACTGTTAATAAATCATAGAATAACTCAGTCACGATTGCACGAGGTAAAATAAAATAGACTGTACTCTCTCTATTCGCCCGTAAATGTCAACACTACACACCAATATCTGAATCGTAAATTGCAAACTTTGAACGCGTTCAACTTTATTTTTACAAGGTCGTTTAAAATAATCAGGGAAGATTGGCAACATATGTATTTCTTTAAACGATAATTATTATTTTTATAAAACAAAAAATTCTACGATCTCCCAAAGCGAAGCAACCCTATTATTTTTAATTGCAAATTTAATACGTACTATTTACTATGTTAAAATGATAATTTTATAACCTAGCAGGGTACTGTACTAAACTATGTTCTTAAAAAAAATGTTTACAGTTTAATAAGCGTTTAATAATATTTTCAGCCAAATTTAACCATGTTTTACTGTTATCTCCTAGAACGTTTTGTAATCGTGCGGATAAAACTACTGCTGCGCAGATGTTTTGGATTTTTTTAAATACATTATACCATCAAAGTGAATAGCTGGTTGAAAGCTGGCCTATGTACTTACAAAGTTAGGTATTTACGTTTCTTAAATAAGTTTACAAAACAAATAATGAAAATAGATATGTCGCTCACTTCTTTCAAGAACGTCATAAATCGAAAATCGTCAATTTTTAGTTGTGCATGTTATCGGAATGCCCAGAAAATGTACTATATCCTATCCAAAGAGGCATATTTTAAACTTAATATTTACCCGCTACCGGGCAAAAAGTGTTGTTTTTGCATTTTGAAGAAAATGTATTGTTTAATTATTTTTTTTTAAACTAAATATTTTTAAAATGGAGAAAAAACCTTCAGGTTTTACCTAAAAATATTTGTTGTACAGTAAAAAGTTCACAAAGTGGCTTGATATTTATTTTTAAAACATTGTGTTATATTTTTAAACTTTAAAAACGTTCTCCTGAAAAATCATTTTTTTTTTATTTATGACGTTCTGAAAGGAGTGAGCGATGTGGTCGTTCGCATTTAGAGTATACATGCGCTGATCGAATGCCCTTGAACGGAATTGTATTATAAATAAATAAAGTCACACGATATTTCAAAGCTTAGTCACTCAGAAGATTCATTGCGAAATTCCTCGATGTAGACTTGTATTATACTCAAGTAAATCATTTTCCATGCGGACGTTTCGCACGTAGATTTTTTTTAATTGCAAATTATTTGATGGGCTCTGGCGGTAACAGAAAACGTTTTTTTATACGTATTTAATATTGCGCATATAAATAACGTGGAATTGAAAACAAATAAAGAAAGGGAACCCAGAGATTATCATAGTTCATTCGCAGAATAATGTGTTTGTCATTCTAAAAGCCCTAATATCCATATTTTTCAAAATCAACTTCAATGTTTTAAATCCATGAAAAGTCCAAAAATAATTAAGGACGAATAAAAAATGTTGATAGTGTTTTTTTACGTTGAATTTACATTTGTCCGATTTTACTTTGATTTCATACTGTTTTTTTTCTAACTTATCTCAAAATCTCATTTGAATAAATTAATTTTTGTCTTTATTATTAGAATTCTAAATTCCATTGAATGACTTCGTAAATTTGTGTGTCACCCTCAATAATGATAAGTCTTTTCGTATAGTAGTCATGTGATTTATGTGTTTATTATAACATAATATATTTTTATTCTAAAAAACAGCTAAAATTTATCCTTTTACGTATTTAGGGTGATATATAATACGTCTTACAGCTTCTTATATAAAAGTTGAATTTTTGTCATTGATAAATTTATGACTTGTATCCATATTTTGATATAACAATCATAAATTGCAAACTTATTTGTAGTTCGCCTTGATTGTAGAACCATCCCTTAAACACTGCAGTTTTTTTTGCAATAACTTCTCAATTACGTTAAAGAACATGAATTACCAAACTCAACTAATTCCAATACCATTTTCTTATTTCCTGACCTCTCTCCTCTTATCCAAGAAAACAGTAACTACTTTTATCAAGTCTTTAATTTAATGTGGAATAAATATATTCAAAATGAATTGAATTAGATACAAAGAAGTACTAAGTTGCAACATTTTACTATATTTGTAATTTGTAATTTGTAACTCTTATCTCTGTTGATTTATCATTCGAAAAAAATATCTCGTTGCATTATTACAGTATTATTTTATTTATAAATTTATTATTATTATCATGTATTATATGCTTAATGTAGAGGGTAGGTTCCAAAGGAAAAATAACGCATAAAAAAAAATGAACGTATCCTCATTCCTTATTAATCGTTTTAGGATTTGTTAATATGGAAATTGTTTACCTACATTTCCACTTTTCATATTAGTTCCAGATGATATTGAACAAATATAAGGGTGAATATCATAAGTATTTATTTTGACTCCCGGGAATCAAACCGACCTCCAGCACGGTAGCCAAATGCACTTACCACTACGCTACTGAGGTGGACTTTTATTTATTGATGCACAAATGTTCATCTAAAAAAAATCAACAACATTTACTTACTCACTATACAGACTAACAGCTAGTTTGAAAATGCCAAAGTAGTTAGACATAAAAGTCCTGGAGTATGATTAAAATTATCTACACTGCATAGTTAACACATTACGTAGACTCTAAGCTTACGATATTCAATATAAAACTGTTAAAAAACATGTATTTATTATATTATGTTGTACGAGTATAATGAGACAACAAGTACGTAGTTTTTTCACTTTTGTTTTATTTGACCAGCGATCGGTTTTCGTCGTTACTGACATACCTGGAAAAAACTGCACAATTTTTGTTTCATTATATCAAATGCAGTTCCACCAATAAATCTCATTACAAAACTTAAATACTTTATTGTCCTGACTAGGATTTAGAATGCACGATAAATGAAAACTGAAGGTACAAATAATTTAATATTTGCTTCAGCCACTTCTGAAAGTGTGACGCTCGTTTTCAATAAGCTTGTGTGCAGGAGTACATGTATATATTCCAGAATTGGCGTCCATTAAACCCGGAGAAACCCAATAATTGGACCACTTTATCAGTCTAGTATCATTGCGGGAAAACCCTATATTTAAGCAATAACAGAACTTGCGGTAGATAACTGTAGTAAACATTAATTTGTACCCTTGTACGGTTAATTTTTATACGAGTTTCGGCAGACCAATTGAAGGCAATTGGTGAATTGCGGGGTAGGGTACATTATGTGTGTCTAATCATAAATTAAAATTGGGAATTTCGCACAGCGCCTCTTGAATTGTATTTTGAACATTGAATAATGTGAACTGAAATAGATTCCACAGTATGGCGTCATCCGTCAGTTCAGAGCACTCGTAATATGCCGTCCCGATCTCGCTCGGTATAAATTCATTTCATAGTCCACTTGAAATTCGCAAGGAAAATAATCTGTGTATTTACTGGTTTGTAATTTTTTTAAAGCAGTAATTAATATTACGTGCGATGCTATTATTTTTAACAGATTTTCAACAGATGGCGCTTCCATTGCAGTCCAAATAAATGTTTATTAATAAAAGCATATTTTGTTGCAATATTATGTCTATCGGTGAATAACCTTAGATAATTTGATATTTTGAAAAAAATATGTAATGATAATGGAAAGTATGGATACAATGATAAATTTAAATATAATGAAAGTCTCAAAGTTGGTTCGGGTTTATAAGATTTATCTTATAGATACCGAAATAATGACATAAACGTATTTTTCTTTCACAAGCGTGAATGAGAGAGTAGAGCGAGGACGGCAATAGCTATATGGCACGCCCAAATTAATTAGGATCTAAAATCTAGTCATGTCAAAAGTCCATGTGACTGGAAGGCATGTATGCAAGTTGAGAATGCTAGGAGAATCAAACCCCTCTTCTAAGATGTGTATAACATACTATTAAACATTTGAATAAACGGTTAATAAATATATTCTGCATCGCAGATTTTCTCGGCAAATTTAATGGCATCCAATTAACTTGATCATAATACATTTCGCATATTTCATAAATTAATGGAGTTCGCGAATATCATGTCGGATCATTTCAACTTAAATTACTTTTGTTTTGTCTGGCAACATTAACGCGGCTTTCAAAACTAATTTTACTTTTCATCCCTTACGTGAGTGTTGCCAGGCCGACGGGTCTCCTTTGTACTGGCACACTATGTTATCACTTTTAATTTGCGCTCTTTGTACCGCAGGGAGCAAAAATATAGAGATCACTATGAATAATAATTTTCGAAATTACATACATAAATTCAGCATACATAAGTTTGTAATTTGTTTCATAGCTTCATTAAATTGATCTTATTTTATTGTAATTAATTTCCACCATTTTGACATTTGCTGTTTTTTTTAAACAACATAAATTTAACTTATAAATCGATTTGGGAAAACGCTATTGTAGACTGTGCGTGATATTTATAAACTTTCATTAGTTTTATTATATAAAAATCTAAGCGTACGTTTTATATTGGTATTTATTTTACACAATTCCGATGAAATAAAATCATTCTTAATGTATTTATTTTTGAGACAAATGTTTTGCCTCGGGAGGGCATTATTTAATATATCACAGTTTCTTAATGCTATCGCAGAGCAAAATAAATGATTTTTGCTAATAAAAATAATCATAATGAAGGTAAGTTGGTTTTTCTTTGATTGAATTACAGAGCTAATGGATACTTTTTAAACACCTTTTTTAAAAACTTTTATCTCGATAGTCAAACATTTTTACTTATGCAATATAAAAATAAAAATTAATATAATAAAATGTTCCTAATTTTATAACTACACACTGTTGCCACTACAAAGATAGTAAAGTCAGCCCGTTGTTTAGTAACACTGTTTTTAATAACATTTTTAAAAATGAATATTCTTATTAAAACGTACCATTATTTTAATTTCACGAGTGAAAAACCCAACGTTTTAGGAATGGTTATCCCTTAAGGAATGTGTTTTAAATACATTTTTTTTTAACACCCCTTTTTTTAGTTTAGCACCTCTTTTTAAACATTGTCTTAAACTTAAAACGCTTTTATATATATATATATATATATATATATATATATATATATATATATATATATATATATATATATATATATATATATATATATATATATATATATATATATATATATACATATATATATATATATATATATCCTAATATTTTTTTTTAAATACTCTCATCAATGTTACATTATATATCATCAATATTTTGATAAATAATAATAATATGTAATTTAAATTTGAAATTTCTATACCGCATTTTCGTAAAATACTACCTCAAAAGCGCTATGTTGTGTACAAAATATTAAAAAAAGTAAATGTATCCCCCGATGAATTGTTAATCAATAATTCTAGATTATTGCAAAAAAAACAGCATATAAATCTAAAGGGTATTATTTTTTACTTAACAAAAATTTCGCCAGATATCGATAAAAAAAACTTGGTCACTTGAGTATTGTAAACGTATTTACAATTAATTACTATTAAATCATATTAAATCATATTATCAATGAGTCGGGTATGTATGAGGAGATGCATGAACGTGGAAGAGGCGAAGAATGTTTGCAAAGACAGAGTGGGTGGCGTTCTATTCTCTCTGTCTACCCCTACGGGGAAGCGGCGTGATATTTAGTTACTATTAAATCAACTTTTCTATGTTTTAAAGTACAGGCAGAATAGTGAACGTTTCAAAAGTATATCAGTTAAGGCAGACAGTTGATTTTTCATTAAATTTCCTAATCTCTGTGAGGCGTATTTTATATTGAATAAAGTGAAAAAAAGAGCTATTTTTATAAACAAATTCATCCGATAATGCAATCGTTTTTAAGTATATGGGCTCAGATGTAGGCACTATAATCACGTTATCGACACAGAAAATTTATAAAATGTGGTTCTAAATGCTTTGTAATGAAATATAAGATATTGATAGTATGCACAGTTGCAACTTCATAAAATGATGACATATTCATTGAACCCATAAATACGAGTAAATAGTCCTTTTTTCTTCGTGTTTCCTTTTTTGGTAGACCCCGACATGAATTGAATATTGTACAGAATGATATCGTTTATTTTCTGAGAATCTTTAGTGCGTGGTTTACGATATTGTAATTCGACTGGTCATACTAACGTGTCGATTAAACAATCATTGTTAACTTTGTCATCTGATGATTCAAGCTTTTGAATATTGTGGAACTTAATTATTCTAATGAGATGTCTGGAATTCAACGATGCACTGACGAATCATAACGCCCCGTCAATGTATTAGGATTGGAACTGTAAGTCTCGCCATATTTAAGGGAACAGTCTATCTTTTAGTTTTCAAAAAAGCATGTACTAGACAAAATCGAACAATATATTAGACAAAATCAAATATTAATCGTTTTTAAACGTGAATAGTATATATGTATTTCATTTTAAAATAAAATATAACTTGTTATTACTAATTATTTTATAACGTCAACCAGTTTCGAAGCAACCAGATTTTTTTCTCAAGACTAGTATATGTGTGTATCAATTTGAAAATATTGGTGAAATAATACCACGTTTTTAATTTAAAGAAAAATATTTTTGATTTTTTATATCACTAGTTTTTACTGCTTAGTTCCAGTTAATTAGGTTAGAAAATAAGAATTTCAATGATTTTTTCAAAATCGTTAGTTCACATTTTTATTCTCTATGATTTTTAAATTTATTTAAAAAAAAAGATATTTAATTTCCCAATAACGAATAACATTATTTTATTACTGGCCTCTTATGTCTGATATAATTCAAGACAAATGAGTCACAATGGGAGAGTCTGATGATGTGTTTTAAAAAGCTCGAATGTAGGTAGATGTATTTTCCGATTAATTATGTACATTTTGAAAGCTCATATTCATACTGTGAATATGGGTAACGAAAGAAATAAACGTTACGCAATCGGAAGAGAAATCTTAAAAAAACATTTCGATTATTAATTATGAGATCATGGACGCAGTTGAATAATCGCTCATGTCAAAAAAAGTATTAGACACGATGACAGCAAACATATTATTTTAATCCTTCAAGTTTAATTTAAATTTAAAAATAAAAGCATTTCATTCTCTTCATATTATATATATATATATATATATATATATATATATATATATATATATATATATATATATATATATATATATATATATATAACGTGGTAATATTTTCCTTTTGAAAATTAAGTGTAAATAATATGTAAAGTGGGTGTATAATAATAAAATAAACAATGTGTTGCTTTGTAATTAAAGTTATAATAAAAGTTTATTCTTATTTTATCTTTTTATAATAATTTTTATATCTATCTATCTATCTATCTATCTGATTCTGACAGTTAATAATATTATCGGAAGTCTTTTGTTTTCTTCTGAGTGACGCATGCGACATCTGTTGGTAGAACTGTTTTATGTAGGTACTATTTGTAGGTACTTAATAAAATGTATGGGTAGGTACCTAGTTATTTTATTACATATATATATATATATTGGAAATCTATTTTTTAATGTGAAGAGACGTTTACTTTATTAACAAATAACTAACTTGGATCTTATTAGGTAGGTAATGTGGGCACAGAAAATTAATCGTATTGTTCTTTAACTGGCGTTTTTTATTTTGGTTATTTTATACAACCTTTTTATTTAATGTTAAAGTGCCTAATGAATTTACGTTACATCCTTTTTTATTATAACATATTTATTACGAATTACAAAATGTAGTCTTGTATACCCAAAGATAATAAACAAAGTTTTCTTTTATTTTCAGATTAAAAACGAAGAAGATAAACCGCGGATGAGAAGTTATTTTTATAATCATTAACAGGAGACTAGAAACAGAAAGGTATGCCAAAAATATTTTTGTTTTCGGTGTTTTGGATTATTTTAACAACAACAAAAAATGTACAGTAAATGAAGGTGTTGTGTAATGTGCTCGTAACTTAGTATTTGTTGTATTATAGTTTGTTGATTAATAAATTGCTCTTGTAGATATATTAACTTAGGGTTATTCATTATCACTGCATTAATACACTTAACACTTTTTACCACGTTTTTTCAAATATTTAGCTTTCTATATTTCCACAATTCTTTTATTACTTTTCTTCTCTTGTCGTCGGAGCTATGCAATATAATTTTCCTGCACTCAAAGTTAGTTTATTCAAATTCACAGGCTCTTTGAACGATTTAATTATTTTATTATTAAATTATTCGAATATTTTCTTTAATTTTCATATGTTTTTTGAAAATTGACCAGGTAAAAGCTTTTTTTTAAATTAAACGTCTATTCCAATGTTTTCTTTAAAATTGTTTACATCCAACACCCGTTCCGCAGTACTATGATAAGTATTTTCTCCGTTTTGAAATGTCAGAAAAATTGTTTACGATCTGAAAATTATTTTTAATATTGTTAACGATAATCTTTCTATACCCGAACTTTAGAATTTGAAATCGCTTTGACAGTAAAATTTGAAAGGAACTCAATATTATTGATTGACAGGGTGACGGAGGTTTATTTCGGAATACGGTATTACAAAAAGTTTGCCCAACTTAATTTCGATAATTTCGACACAATTCAATGAAATTGAAATAAAGGTATAATTGATTTCTGTCTAGGTCTAGAAATATAATATTTGAAAGATTAAATGAATAGTTGTATTTAAATTAATTAATGTTATATCCCTATTTTAAACCATATCACTTGTCCAGTATTACTGCGTTGAGATGAATATTACCTTTTTAAAATACCTTATTTGCAAAATGATATTTTTTACTGCAACAAAACAATATATTTATGTATTAATTGTTAAATCAAACACATATTTTTTTAATCTACTAAGTTGTATTTTATTGTTAAAAAACACATAAAAATACAACTAAGTAGACTCAAATAATCTGTGTTTGATTTAATAAGTAATACGTAAATTAAATTTGAATTCTACCTATTAAACGTATGAAATATAAAAAATATATTTATCGTCATTTATTTATTAAACAATAAATAAATGACAAAATATATTTTATATATTTTCTAATGTTTCAAATTTTATCGAATGAAAATAAAACTTAATAACTTAAAATAAAACTATTTTCAATGTGATAGCGTCTGCATTTGAAATCAAACAGTGCTACAAAATGTTACCAAAACTGACAAGTAACAATGCTGAAGCAAAAGTAACAATGTTATCAACGTTGAAATGCACGTCATAGCTCTCTAAGATCCTCGCAAATGGAACTTGTATGTAACCAGAGGATAGAAATGCAACGAAACAGAATGTGGAATTAGTCTGAGAGAAGCTTAAGACAACGCCAAGGAACATTCTCACGAACGTAAGCAACGGATTTGAAAAAGATTTGCATATCTGTTAAATGTTAATGAGGCGTGATATCGTATGCGCAACAAAACGAAAAACGAAACATTTGCATCCTTGCATAAAAGAAGGCATAATAAATGCAGATCGAAATCGGTTTAATTACGACAAAATTACTCATATAGAAATAGAGTAATAATTAAATTATTAAAAAAAGTATTTTACCGAAATATGCGATTTAAAAAACAACAAAAAAATATGAAACAGATAAAAATAAATGGGTACTATTTTTTTCCTAAAATATTCATTTATTCCGTTTTCCGTTTTATTTAACCTACGAAACATAAAAAAAAATAGTGAAATGATTTTTAAACTCGTTTTTATTCGAGAAAATAAAACAATACGTTTGCTGATTAATTGCTTTATATACTCAAGAGTCTTATAAATTGATATTGCAACACGAGCTATCCATATAAATATTACAATAAATGGTTTTGTGTATTTTCACATAATTTTAAGTGAATTTCCAAATATTAAAAAAAAATTCAAATGTAGTATGAGTGTATTTTCTGATTCGAAACACGTTTTTTGTTAAAAATTTTACTCAAAAAATAAATCAATTCAATAATTTGCATGCATAAAAAATGTGTTGAAGTTTTCTTAAATTTGCAACGTGAAGAAAAAACACAAAAAAATCCTTTTTTATTTTATTTATTTATATTTTGTATTGAAATATATCAAAATAAATTGGTCTATTATATTTGTCCGTAATATTAATTGAATAAAGTCACATACATTGTAATAAAATAAGGGCTATTGATAACACCTATATACGCTACTTTAGGTTCCTAACAAAGTCTTTTATGTATGTACATTTATGTAAGTTTTTTCTAGGTTTATGAATATCAACAATATGTTACTTTGAAAGATATATGTATGTACAAATATATTTTCATTTCGGACAGAAATAAGGCTTAAATTATCCACATTGTTTTAAAAGCCTGTAGTTACAATTCGAAAATAAGAGCTTTTAGTAACCCCTAACTACATATACCAGAACACCCGTCCGGAAGGGTTGGTCCTCCACCAAAACCTATCTGTGTAAGTACCTACAAAAAGTACCTACTCACTTAAATTGTCTACTCTTATATGAATTGGTTATCCTGAATGAAAACAAACAAAGCCGAATGTAAAAGCCAATTTTGTTTCGAGTTTGCAAGAAGGCACATTTTTTCTGCGTTACTCGTACGTCCAAATAAACCTTTTTTTCGTTTATACATTTACTCCGTGCATAATGCTACCTCATCCAAACCATGTATTTTTTTTATTGTTATATACATTACCTACAATACTATTATCGACCTCGGCACAAGTTTACTTGTCTGTCTTTTTTGGCATTGACTACCATTAAACAGCTCACCAGTTCGTTACCTAGCTAGGTAACTACTAAGTCATGTACGCTGATTTGAGATTTATTATTATATTTATAGTAATTATTTTTTTTTAAATCCGGTACCTGAAGGCAATCACAGAAAAAATAAAAACAAATATATTCAAGTATTTTTTTTCTTCTTCATTTAAATTAAATAATGCATTTGCTTTTACTGCTATTGTAATTGCTGACCCCCTTATAATCTAATGGTGCATAGGGCACTGCATTAAATTGGTGCAATTTCAAATCAATAATTTATTATGTATCTACTAATAAAAAAAAAGACTAGATGATCAATCTTGCACTACAAGTGTCACTCCAGGGTTATATAAAATAGATAATATAATTAAATACATATAAGAGTGATAAAACACTCACATTTATATTTGTTTTCACCCCCCCATTGTTTATTGGGATATTTTTATATCTTATGACATGCCATAAACTGGTTAAATTTTCACTTTATACGATGTAACATTCACTATTCTACCCATGATTGACAATCACTCTATTTAATTTTTTGAAACTTAAACACATATTGTAAATCCCACGTCGCGTCATGTTTATGTTCGTAACGGCATCTATGATTGCTTCGAGAAAGATTTTATTTAGTTGACACCCTTTCGTTTCAATGAATGCAAGAAAAGGGTTTTTTTTACATATTGGGAGATGCCTGAAAACATGATTTTAAATTTTTATGTCGCTTATAATTTGACCAGTTATTTTATTCACAACATTTTGAATGTATCCAAATCCTTGCTCACAAATCTGTGTTTCTCCACAAGGATTTGAACTTAGCCAAAATGTTTTGTAGAAGATTATTCGCCGCCGGTAAATAATTCACCGACCTCAAAATTTTCTCACACCCACCCCTGAAGCGCATGTCATAAGTTCACCATATCTCTTCCGGGAATCATAAAGAAGCACATGTGTCTTGTAATGATATCATTAAAAAATTTAATCATCCATCATTTTCCAGAAGCATCCCTATCTTACTATGAAATAAATATTATCAGATACGTCATCAATATAAACGGATATAAAATAAACGAATCACGAAATATGACGGTATTTAAAACGAATATGATAAGTCGATGGGAAATCAATAAACTCATTCACATAACGTAATTCTTATCAACCTGTTTATATCCAATAGCATCTCATCATGATGAGTCACAAATTAAAAAAGTAATGGTAAAATTCAATCGACAAAATTCACAGTTCAAAATACGTTTAATCCCTTATTATTATTTTAATAATAGTGTAAGCACGCTTTTAATTATCCACCCTTTTTCGATTCCTAGCCAATATGCTTCAAGTTGACCATTCGAGTCTTTAGAGAGTATTTTGTCTTAATTGTGACTAAGATTAATGAAAAGTTAGTGTTTAAAAAATACTTTATTTATCTACCAAGATAATAAATAGCGCATAGTGTATATTGTACAATAAAATGGTTAGGTTGGGTTTTAATCCGGAGCTTTATGGTACATTGCATGGATCTCAACTGTGTCCCTCGAATTAACTAAAAAAGTAAAAACTATTTTATTGTAGTCCGGTTTGAAGGTGTTAACAATCGTGCAGATTTTATCTTCTATTTCACGAAGTTAAACCCTACTAAGTGGCGTCATAAAGTTACCATGATGAGTAACGCCCTTCATTCTAACACCTGTGGTAATAAATCACGGACTTTTTAAATCAATATTCTGATATCGAAAGCTCCAGTTTGTTATTATTCCATTAAACTATCATTCCATTCACATTGAAATTACCCATATACAATATGTTAAATATGTGTGTAGTTAAACCAACTGTCCTATACTACGGATCCAAATTGTAGATTTTAAAGGCAATAAATACCACCACAATGCAATGGACTACATTTCAATATTTTTAATTGACCGTATTTTTTTTTAACTGCAAATGAATTTTAAGAAGTGGATATCTTGGGCAGGCAGGAACTTGATTCCTTGAAAAGTATGGATTCGAAAATAAATATACATTTTTTAATAATGTTCGCATTAAAAAATTAAGAGAATTGTAGTCCATTGATACCAAGAAATAAATGATTGTTTTGAAAATTGTACTTCATACAGAAATGTAGGAATTAAAATACAAAATTTAATTTGCTAACCGAATGAGTCAATTCAAGTCTAACTTAAAACTACTGTACATTAAAAATATTCACGAAGAGGGTAAAAAAAAATCTGTTTATTTCGGTTGCTGAAAATTTTTACTCATCGTAACAAGCTTTTTTGCCTCCACACCCCTCAAATTAAGCATATCCCAATTTACTTAGCATGAAGCTGAAATTGCCTCGTACTAGGATGAATGTCCGTTCTTGCATACCTACATACATTTCTATACTGATAGAATGGATCTAGATAATGACGCTGACGAATACATGACTACCCGCCCGACTTAATACTTGCAAGTCATCTAACTAACGCAAATAATACAAAATCGATCGACGTGGATTATTTATTTTTACAAAAAACATTGCTTGTTACAAAAACAATATTGATCAAGGAAACAAAGTGAACGTGACTTTTAAAAAATTCAAGTACAATTCAATGTAAATAACAACAATATTATAAAAGCTATCAGCGAGAAATCTCCCATTGTAAACTTTTTGCGGTTGAAAACTCCAGTACCTTATAATCTGTCCTTGACGATGAAATTGCGTAAATGCTCTTATCTTATCACTTACCTTAGGGATTCTTTTGAATGTGGTTTTAAGCCAATATTTTTTAACACATTTTAATATTATAATATAATGTTTGTTTTGTATTGTCACTAACACTAGCTACCGATAAGACGACTAACACCACCTGATTACAGATATCCCAATAAATGTTTGTTCCCATATTTTACAAACATATTAACTTAAAAAAATAAAAAAAAGTACGTGAATACCAATATTTTAAATTTCCTCATTAAATATTGCCCCACTCCGCTCACATTCTAAAATAAAAATATGAATCTAAATTTATTTTAAAATAAAATCTAAACACAAAAAGTTAATATCTTGCTAAATTCACCCCCTTTCATTTTTGACTCCCGTCAATCGAACTTTCAAAAATTGATAAAACACAAGTAAATATTTTTACGTAAATGGCATTTTCAGTTTTTGATATAGGCATCGTTGTAAAAAAAACCATCATAAAAAAATCCTCTTAAGAAATTCAATAAGATATACATATGTGCAAATTTCCTTCTTACCCATGTTTATTTTATATCTACGTGCTACGTGTTTTTCTTTGAATACTATTTTTGGCGGTTTTTTTCTTCATAGGTATCAAATGATTTTTTCCGTCGAAAAAAAATACATTTTCTCCGACACAATTTTGGCGGTAGACCTACTTCCGAAACGTTGGAATTCCAATATGTGCATACGTCACGGGGAATTGTCTCTGACGTCACAATACAAAACGAATCTCTCGCAGATCCATGAGAAGATCCAATTTGTGAAACTTTTTCTGCGAAAAATGTGTGAGGATATGAATGTGCAAAACGAGACGAAAATTCGCCTATAAGCATGAAATATGTACTTCATAGGTATTAAAACTGCGGATTTTCCCTTAATATTTTCATTTCCATCTATTTTTTTCCTCGTCTAAATGCATTTTACATTATATACAGCGCTGAAAATATTTTTCCTTATTTTTTTTAAACTCAACGATCATCAGTTAAGTATATTTTTAAAGTAATATTTGTGACAGAACTAAAAAGAAAGTCCTGCGAGTAACTGCTCTAAAACGTGCCTTCATAAAATATTTTGCCTTATAAAAATTTAACCTATCAATTATTATTTTTTCGTACTATTTCCATTAGTTCTAGAATGTTTTTAGAGTAAATATAATTCAGTGTTGAAAAATACGTATATTGTTTTAATTATACAATAGTATGTACAATAAATAACTTTTGTTGACTCAATCAAGAATCCAACGGAAATTCATGAGTAAAAGCCAGGCCAACTAATTGCACTTTGTACTTTGAAGCAAATATTTAATTTAATGTGGTAAATTTATAAAAAGACTTTTGATTTATTTACTCACAAGTTATTTTTAATCAATAATATTTACTTTTATTGTGGATTGTAGAAAATCACTATTTTTATTTCCTTTTTACGTGACTCAAACAGTTATTCTTATCGACTTATTTTTGAGTATATGTCATTTGGGGTTTTCACGGATAATATCATTCCTCATGAATAAATTCAAAATACTTAACTATTTTCAGAACTTTTTTTTAATGTTTATTGTCGGCGTTGATAATATAAGGTGAAGTAAGGAATAAAATTTAAAAAAAAAAATTATGTATGTAAATTGTATGTATATATATATATATATAATATATATATATATATATATATATATATATATATATATATATATATATATATATATATATATATATATATATATATATATATATATATATATATATATATATATATATATATATATATATATATATATATTATATATATATATATATATTTATATATATATATATATATATATATATATATATATATATATATATATATATATATATATATATATATATATATATATATATATATGTATATATATATATATATATATATATATATATATATATATACATATATATATATATATATATATATATATATATATATATATATATATATATATATTTATATATATATATATATATTTATATATATATATATATATATATATATATATATATATATATATATATATATATATATAATATATATATATACAGTATCTACTCAATGAATTAGGGCCACGCAGAATTTCGCGCAATTTCTCAATTCAAACAGGAATAACTCAGAGAAAACCTTGAATAAAACAACATTGAATTTTATTTACACATGAACACTTTATTACGCTTAAATTATGCATATATTTTCATATAAATATAGTTAGTATTTAGTATTTCCATCTTTGGCAGAAATAACTGCCTCAATTCTTTTTGGCATACTTAAAATGCACTGTTTTATCATGTTTTTTATTTCTTCGTCTTCTGATCAAATTTTTTGAATATTTTTTTTTAGACAGTCTACTGTCGGATTTGGAAATGAGTATACCTTATTTTTTAACATGCTCCATACGTTTTCTATAGGATTAAGGTCCGGAGAATTTCCAGGCCAGGGGAGCAAAGGCAGATTTTTGTTAGACAAAATTTTTATTATTGATTTAGCCCGGTGGCAAGGTGCCCCATCCTGCAAGGTGTATGGACCTTCTGTTGGGTCGAGTGTATGGTAGAAGGGCAATGAAATTCGTTCGAGGACCTGATTATAGGAATTTTGGTTCATTGTTCCTTCCACGAAAAACAACGGCCCAGGTAAATTGTTAATAATACATGACCATATCATTGTTGCAGGGGGTGTTTGATAACTTTTACCGCACAGGCCTCATTGTAACGTTCCATTGGTGTTTTCCTGACGAATCGACGGCTCTCTGTCACGGCTTCTAACCGGCACTCATCACTAAAGATGACCTGAAAAATAATGAAAATTTAAGTTTAATTCAAATATATAAGTTTATTTACTAAAATGATATGTTGAAAATTCAATTTAAATAAATACCTTTTTCCAATCATCTACCGAGTAATTTCGATGTAGCCTGGCCCATTTTAATCGATCCGCTTTCATTCGTGGTGTCAATTTTGGTACTTTTACAGGGCGCCTGCATTTCAGATTTACTTCGTAAAGACGTCGCCTCAGTGTTGATACCGATATATTTATACCCTCTTCTTCCAATTTTATTTTTAATGTTTTTGCTGATGCACTACGGTTTTCTAAGGCACTTTGAAAGATTTTTCGATCAGTCCTCGGTGTTGTTTTTCTAATCCTACGACAGTTCTTTCGCCGATTGCTGGTGGCGGGTGACTGATTTTTTATTGATTTTGAAATTCTGTCCACTGTTTGACGAGAAACGTTTTCTTTTTTTGAAATTTCTCTATTAGATAGTATTCCTAATTTCAGTAGCACTATAACACTAGACTTTTTTTCCTCAGAAATGTCTTTACTTTTTCCCATTTTGTCCTTTTCAAAAAAAACACTTGTGTTTACAAATTTTTTTTATACTTTACGAACTAAAATTAAAAATTAATTTTTTTTCACAAGACACGATAACTATATAACCTCTCTAAACAAAACAACAACCAGAACTCAAGAAACTTCACTAATAAATGAGATAGGACTATTTTTTGAACTTTCAACTATCTGTCTACCTGGGCTAATTAGGGACCTTTCTCAGAAAAGGGTTTAAAATTTTGTAAAGGCTTAAATAATCCAGGTATATTTTACATATTATTGAAGGTAATATACATGATATTAGATGTCAATAGAAAACTTAAAGTATTTATGTAAAATAAATATAATAATCCAAAGGATTTCAGAGTATTCATAAAAATAATGGGTGGCCCTAATTCATTGAGTAGATACTGTATATATATATATATATATATATATATATATATATATATATAATATATATATATATATATATATATATATATATATATATATATATTATATATATATATATATATATATATATATATATATATATATATATATATATATATATATATATATATATATATATATATATATATATATATATATATATATATATAATATATATATATATATATATATATATATATATATATATATATATATATATATATATATATATATATATATATATATATATATATATATATATATTATATATATATGTATATATATATGTATATATATATGTATATATATTGTATATATATATATATATATATATATATATATATATATATATATATATATATATATATATATATATATATAATGTATATATATATATATATATATATATATATATATATATATATATATATATATATATATATATGTATATATAATATATGTATATATATATATATATATATATATATATATATATATATATATATATATATATATATATATATATATATATATATTTATATATATATTAAAAATTAAAATCAATACGCCTATAAACTATAAACTAAATGCGATATGTATAAGTTATGATTTGAATGCTGGATAATCATGGGTAGAACGGTGAATGTCACGCTTGGATAAAGTGATCACTTAATCAGCCTATGACAAGTCATGTTAATACCAAGACATCCATATTCTTCATGTATGATGAGATATTAAAACGTAAATATAACTGTTGGTTTCTATGTGGCAAGGATTATATGCACGAATGCACATCCGATAATCGGAAGGGGAAGTAATATTCGCGCGATGCAGTTTGGCGTGTGAAAGTGAGCAGTAAATCCTTTGGATTCTAGCGCTATAAGGAGCGCATATATATCTTCGAGCTGTTCCTGCACCCAGTTAGTATCATTTCGTGAGATAAATTTGCCACCAGGATATGTAACGTGGAAAATTGCCTTTTTTATAAATTGATTGTAACTGGTTATTTGAAAACTAGTATCACGATTAAATTGGCATTTCAAAATGCATTACATACTCGCCTCTAATGAATGTCATCTGTCATCCAAATGTCACAGATAACGATTGAACGCTAAGTGCGAGTATCCTTGTAATGATAATCCCGTCTTGGATTCCATTTTCCTAATGTTTGCAGATCCTATCGTAAACTAGTTTCAAAGTCGTGAACACATTACACGAAACTCCTATTACGCATATATTAGATCGAGTACGCTCAAGCTATCCGCACTAAGTAAAAAAATGTTTTTTAAAACATTTCATGAAGTGGAACATAAGTTTCGTCCAAAAATATCGCGATTCGACTCACTTTCCTCCAGTGAATCGATCTGAAATTTCACATTCTCGTGTATTTTCACTTAAAATATCTTTTGAACTTTGTTTGAGATTGCCGTAGAAACACACATCGTTAAAGCCCAATTCCAAAATTCTCTACACGTAAACGTCAAACTGCAAGCTTGCCAACGAAAACATACTTTGAATGTTTGGCAGTCGATAGTAAATCAACAATTAGTTACATAATATGGTACCGTTCTGTAGGTCCCGGGTTCGATTCCCAGAAGGGGGTCTAATAAATTGAAGTGATTTTTTCACTCAAATATTTATTCGATAATACCTGAAGCGGAGGGTTGATCACCTTTCCTTCGTGTGTTAACGATCAAGATAACACCGCGTTTATTTATAAGATATTATTATTCTGACAATATTTAAATATTCAAATTAGGACTTAGCGTTGAACCAGCGCTAGACGAAGGCAAAGTTCACTTATTGCCTATATTTATGGACTCAGTACATATCCTACTTAGACTCGGTAAAATTTTATTAAACTGCAAGCGAGCGTATTCCAAAACGAAATTGGAGACCTTCCCTAATTAGGTTGTTATATAGTAGTATACTTGTAGCTTGAAATTTTCATCAAGTTAACGAAAAACTTCTTTCAACGCTCCACTATATCTTCATTTTTACTTTGATTTACGTCCATCAAAGCACTTTCTCGTGAATTCTACAATTTTTTTATAAAATGGACTCTTAAGAAATAACTGGCAAATTAATTAAAGCTATGTTTAACCTTTTTAATTCAGGAATGAATAATGAGACGAGTCAACGTGACTTTTTTTGAACAGGTAAAAATAATTATTTTATGAATTTATTAGGCGTCTTTATGTATATTTGTTATTATATCAGATACGAGTATTAAAAATTTAACACTTGTATTAGACCACTAATTGAGTTTTTATTCATTTCACACGACTAGTTTCCAAAAACCACACATCGACAGGTGATGACAAAAACTGTCAACCAACATGGCATTCCACAAAGTTACTCCGAAATCAATAAACGAGTATTAAAAAAAAAATACTTGTATTACACCACTTATTGAGTTTTATTTTCATTACACACGACTAGTTTCGAAAACTACAGATGTCTTTATCTACAAAAGTGGTTTTATACAAGTGTATTTTTTTTAATAATCACATATCATTCCACAGCGTTAATTCCGAATCAGTAAATAATAGATACGAGTATAACTAGACATTTATCCTTTGGAGAATCCCAGATTTGTGAACAAGGATTTAGACTCACACAAAAAAATGTAAATAAAATAACTACTCAAATTAAAAGCTTCATTAAAATTGAAATCATGTTTTCAAGCGTCTCCGAGTTTGTAAAATATTCCGGTTGGGATATTGTATACTTCTAATGAAAAGGGCCTCTGGTAAATAAAAGCGTCTCGGTTAAATCAAAACAAAATAAAACTTCACACCGCACTCATGCTGCAACACGCGATACCCATATCGCTCACTCCTTTCAAGAACGTCATAAATCAAAAAACTTGATTTTTCAGGAGAACGTTTTTAAAGTTGAAAAATATAATACAATTTATTAAAAATGAATACAAAGCCACTTATTGAACTTTTTACTGTGCAACAGATCTTTTTAGGTGAAACCTGAAGGTTTTTTCTCCATTTGAAAAATATTTAGTATATTTAAAAAAACTAATTAAACAATACCCTTTTTTCAAAATGCAAAAATAACACTTTCTGCCCTGTAGCGGGTAAATATTGAGTTAAAAATATGCCTCTTTTGCTAGGATATAGTACATTTTATGGGCATTCCGAAAACATGCCCAACTGAAAATTGATGATTTTTGATTTATGACGTTCTTGAAAGGAGTGAGCGATATGCGTATGCATATTTTGTCACTCTTTTGCATGGACATTTCTTCCACACATAATTCTTTTATACATTGTTATGTTTTGCCTCTACACCTTTATATAAATTCAAAATGTACACACATATTAAGCAACAATGTATTTTTTACTATGTCAATGTTAAGTGACACAACCAGTTTACCATATAAGATAAACCTTTTTTTTAAGTGGAAGAAATTTTCTAAATGATCTATAAACCTTGTACATAATAAATGCAATTTCCATCTCTAAAAAATAGTAAACTAATGTGAGTGTATTATTCGAAATTAAACCTATACGCCACTCACTTTTGGATATCGTCTTGCTATGGTCCATCTAAAATTTAACATCTCAATATTAACTTCTTCGAGTCACGAATTGTGCATAAAGCATTTTTTTAAATCACCTTTATTGGTAATATCTTCATTAAACAGCTCCATATTTTTTCTTGTCTCCAAAGTTTAATGTAATAAAGGCAATCAAATAAATAATTTTAAAAAATTGGAACATGGAAAATATTATAGGCGTCTCAACTTGAGATAAAACATCTTTATTTTTTTAATGAAAGAAGATGGAAGTCTAAGCATCCCAGGGTCCCATTTCATTTGGATGGCTTAAGTGATCACTTTATATACTTGCGTATAAAATGATCACCTATACACAGGGGCGTGCATTCCATATAGGCAGAAAAGCAGTGCCTATCCTAACTTACCCGCGTGACATATAGCAACCAGTACCTACCCTGCCTTACTATGTAGTACCTAGCTTACCTTACTGCTTACTCTTATTACCTTATTAATTCTATGTGCACGTCACTGCTTATCTAATATTATAATAATTTTAACCGTTTCTACTCTGACAATTTCTTCTCATAACTGATCAGCTACTCTGATAAAAAATGCGACGGTTTTCTACCATTGAAATAAATATTTTGGTTCCCTAATTTTGGGACACTCTGTCTGGCAATTCGTATGACCATGTTAACTAAGATTAACTGTATTTATCTGAAATATTTTTTGTTAAAATATACTTGGGTGATAGAGAAATCAGTGATTAAACATTAGAGTGGTAGAGTTAACACTAGTATAATATTACTCTAGTATAAAAAGTGTTACAATATAGATGTTTTATCCACAGTGCAAATAATTAAGTGTTTGATAATACAGAATAAATAATAATTAACTGATTAAAAATTATCCCTTGTAAATACTTTTATTATATATGATCCAGCTAGCCTATAACGTGATATCGCAAGTAAATGCAGATTTCAGCCGTAAAGATAAGCTCTCGTTCTAATGAAATCCTTGAGACACGATTTTGCAGTCGCTATATGGCGAAAAGGTTTTTATTTTGTTTTTATTCCTGTCTTCAATAAAAATTCCATCACGATCGCCCATATTAAAAGCATTTTTGACAGACTGTTGAGTATATTGTACGAATTTGCCATTTAGGAAATAAAAGTAATATTTCAAGTTCATCCGCTAAGTACACAATGAAATAATGCATTTGTGATTAATTTTAATGTCGGAACTACTTGTATTAACATTTATTACAAATGTTGATATCCTTCGTCTTGATAATGTTTTTTTTAAGCTTTTAAAAATCATATTTTTTATACTTCTTCATACGATATTGTGAAGCTCTCTTATATCCGTAATCCAGTTAATTGTCCACTCATTTTATTAATTCATTCTGGAAATGTCATATGGTCTACTGTAAGAGCGTATAGTCTACTGTTGCTATTGAGAATGTGGTTTCCGCCCCTATCGTTTATTTGTGATATATGTAGGAACATAGATATTTTTTTGGAAATTTCAAATTATCGTTTTATTTGCAATATTAGATTCCCAACGGGGTCTGTACCAACCCCAACTGGCGCTGAATATGCTTTCTAGCAGATGCTAGAGGCTCTAGGAGACTGAACGGAAGATTGAAAGTGGGAAATAAGTTTTTTCCTGTCCCTTCTTTCAGGGAAAATTATGAGAATTTTCCTACCCCCGTCACCGAATTTTTTATTAGAGTGGAGATTGATTAAAAAAAATTTAAAAGCCTGTGGCTTAGAGGTCAAAATATTTATTTTTCGATCGTAAAACCAACACATATATTTAACATGCACGGGTTGGGCAGAATGAAGGGTGATTCCGTACAGATTGCGAACTAATTCGGAATTTCCCAAAGTTGTTACCCCTATATTATGGCATATAAAAAGATCAAGCGGGTCTTGGAGCTCGTCATCACATTACGCACCATTTCTGATCTAATTATTTAGAGCGTAAATTTTCAGGATATTTCTAGAGGAAAAAATCGAAAACATTAGATTCTTTTCCACTATATAATAAATATAACAACTATATAGTTTTTTCCACATATATTTTATTTGACCAGCGACCGGGCTTCGTCGTAATCGAGATCACCAGTGTGATGATACCGGTTATGATAAAACCCCATCGCTGGTAAAATTTATATACACAATGTCTATATTATGTTAAAATCGTTAAAAACAATAAAATATGTATTAAAAAAGAACTCCACCGACAAGACAAGACACACAAGGTGGCTTAGGGTCTCTGCAAAAAAAAAATTCTAAACATGTATAAATTGTGATTTAAATAAATGTATACGAATAAAAAATAAAAAATAAAAAAATAACTAGATAGTCGGTATTTTATTAAATAATGAATGCAGTTCCACTAAGAAATGTCAGTAAAAAAAATAATTCTTTCCCACTTAATAATACGTAACCTCAAAAAAAATATGTATAAAATAGGACAATTACACCGCAACTGATTTCCTGTATTTTGTTTGTTGGTTATTGCGCTGATCCTAAAATGCATTTAGCCACAATTTGGTTGAAATATTGAGATTCATTTAAAAGTGCGTCATATTAATGTATCTGGAGTCGTGCGTTCATGCAAGCACGTGCACATGCCCTCAATGATTGTTTGTTATCAGATGAAAAATTAAAAAAAAAACATTCGATGACCATTCGTCCGTTGGTAAAACCCAAGATTTTTTTTATTTACCGTAAAAGAAAAGAAATTTCTGAATAAAGGAATCTCTTTGCTACTTATGCATGTAAATATTTGCACGTAATACTGAAAATTTCATTACGAGTTTCTCAGTAGCGCGAATGTTTTATTTAGTACCAGCATAAAAAAGTAGGATAATAAATATTTGTACGTTTATAGTCCTCCATTTGAATAATACTATGGGGTATTAAGTATGAGGTTTACGGTTTACAATTTAAAACTGAAAGTGTAACATTATTTATACAGTTTTGTATCTCAAATACTTACCGATTAAAAAATGTTACTAAGTAAACTAAATCGAGTCATTTGTGGTCCCATGGTTACTGTCGCGGATTCTTAGCCAGCTTCTATGTTCACGAGCCCACTGTTTCATAAGTCCTATATTTAATAGCGACCTGCTTAGCCCTACAAATATTGTAAAAAAATAGTTATTTTTTGGTTTTCTTCTTCTTATATCTTATATAAGTTGTACGCAAATTGCAAGGATGACAGAAGAAAGATTATGTTCCCGGGGTAAAACTGCGTCAAAGACCTAAGAAATTAATTGAAACTGTTTGACCTAAATCACTCAAAACTTTCATCATGCAATACGACATTTTCGTGCACTCGAATTTTCAATTCTTTCACTAGATGTGCACATACATATACTCGTATGTATTTAGCCACAGTTTTTATCACCTTTTTAGTTTGTGACGAACGGGTTGCAAAACAAGTTCAAACATTGGTAAAACAGTGAAAATTGGGAAAACTATAATATATTTGCCTATTAAATAATGAAAATTATATTTGCCTATTAAATAATCTTGAGAGAAAACCTTGGCTTCTGAGAAAACCTTAGAAAAAATATGGTAAATTTGTTTTTATTTTAAATTGATGAATGAATAAATTTTCAGCAAAAAAAAACTGTTTAGCATCCACTCAATAACGTTTCCGTGAATTTGTTAAAACGCGAAATATCTGTGTTTATTTTAGCTTTTGAAAATATAATTTGAATGTTATTTATTGGTTTGAAAATAATATATATTATTTTTATCGTCCTTCGTAATTCAGTTTTTCTTACATAATATATGAATGAAAGCATTAACGTCTGTTTACTAAAAAAATCTTTAATATTATTTATTTAAGTCTCGTCTAGTGAAAAATGAATACCTCCCACTGGCAAAATATGCAGTAAAAATATATTAAGATTTTAATCAAAATTTTACCATATATTTTTTTTTTTTTTTTAAGAAAATTTCTCTAAAATAATTTACTTAGTATAATATTTAATTAATTACTTTAAATCTTAATGTCTATCTTTTTTTTTTAATATCTAACGAAAAATTTCTGATATAAGGCAATAATTGAACCCAACCCAACCCACAGCCTTTGAATCCTTTTAACTAATTGAATTCTTGGAGAAAACCCTTGTTTTATTTTTAAATAAACGTTTGGTTAGTTAGTTACACTAAACCTGAAAAAACTATCCTAGAAACCTTACATATAAATAGTCTTAGCTCTAGGATTTAACAATTAGAAATCAAAAATCGATGTGATAACATGTATTTATCTTAAATTTAACGGTTATTTGGTACATACCTCAATTTAAAAAAATCTTTCTATGCATCCAACCTCATTCTCTTGCGGTGCCTACTCTGAAATACTCGCGTTCCATATAGAAACACGACCAGTGCCTACTATGCCTACTATCGTTACCCAACCCTACTGCCTACCTTGATTGAAATCTGCATGCTACTGTATATGTAAATATATATATATATATATATATATATATATATATATATATATATATATATATATATATATATATATATATATATATATATATATATATGTATATATATATATATATATATATATATATATATATATATATATATATATATATATATATATATATATATATATATATTTATATATAAATATATTTACATATATATATATATATATATATATATATATATATATATATAT
Organism: Brachycentrus maculatus; assembly: GCF_059751285.1. NCBI lineage: Eukaryota > Metazoa > Arthropoda > Insecta > Trichoptera > Brachycentridae > Brachycentrus > Brachycentrus maculatus. Next base: position 35,844 of record NW_028280988.1, on the reverse strand, counting down.
ATATATATATATATATAAATATATAAATATGTACGTAAACAGTGGCGTAAGTGACTTAATAATATAGTATATAAAAATAAAAATGGTTTACACTACTTCAAAATTTAAATTAATAAAATCACGGGAGGCGTAGTTATTATTTGAAATAACTGTATCGCATTTGTTCTACCTATATTTTATTATTTTATCGCTTTTACGAGTCCTCAATATTTTCACTGAATATCGAAAAGGACCCACGTTGTTCGAACCCGTAATTGAGTAGAAACTTTGAAAAGCTTTCAGGGGGGTCTGAAATTCAGCGTACACTTGTTCCTGCCTTTCAGGCCATAAAAGCCTTCCGTTGTCTCTGGTGTCCCTTAAATTCTCATCCTTGTCAATTTGCAATAAGAAGTTGTAAAACAATATTTCGTACCTGGATAGTTTCCGTACTACGTGACTCCGTGTAGAATATTTCTATTTATTAGGGGTCAATAAAAGGTGGTTTCATAGAGTTAAATAGTGTAGATTCTGGCCCCTACCCAAGTAGTGCACTTGGGTGAGTATAGACTCACCCAAGTAGTGCACAGGGCACTGCACTGGAACGACGTGGTGTTCACTCGATCTTTGATTACATTAATGCATGATGATCAGCTTTATACTATACACACTCATCACATAAGATTTTTGCATCGAAGTGGAATATATTTGATGGAAATACATAATGCGTATAAGTATATTTACAATATTTTGAATGGAATGGGAATATTGTGTTTATCATAATATGGTACTATGTGGATCTATGCATATTTAGAATTCTCCAAAAGAGTGATGTAAGAAGAAATGCTTTTTTCATCATTTAAAAAAACTTTAATTCAAACATTACCGTAAATTTTACACAGCTTATGTACATATACTATTAAAATTCAAAATTATTTTGACAAGGCTTGGTGGAACTGCATTTCATTTAATAAAACAACAACTAAATAAATTTTTAACTCTATTTAATGTAGCCAGTGATCGAGATTTATCAGATAGTCAGACTAAATACCATGATATTATATGAAGGCAAGAAGATAAAAAAAGGCCAATCCTGCGCTTCAGGTGCCAATCCAGCGAAATAAAAAATTATATTAGTGTGAATTTTTTTTAAATTATTTATCGGACCTGGGACCTCCAGCATTCATGAATAATAATCCGTTATTAAAATTTTATTGAAATAGCCTTCCTTTTTAATAGAAGCCATACCATATACCGTCAAAAAACATATAAAACCGCCCTCACCACCTTCAAATTCAGTATATGTGTATAAAGACTTTTAAAAAAATATTGTTCATATGTAAGGTACGAGAATTTATTCTTACTTGATTTAGACTATTTAATTACCTTACTCGAACGACTCTTTCTTTGGTGACCTTAAATATCTTGTTCCTATAATTCAAGTCTACAATTCCAAACTATACAAAAGAATTGAGAAAACGTAACAATGGACTATTCTTGTTCCTTGTTCTAAAATTAGGGTATAGGTCACGGTTGGGAGTTTCAAAACAACGTCTTGATCGAAAGAAGCGTTCTTTCTGTTCAATTCGAACAATCCCCATCTCTCGACATGGACCCGTTTGTTATAAATCCAAATTTCCTTGTGTTGTTCTTGATTAGGGGAAAACCCACGGGACCATCATTTTACTAGGCTGCATATTTTACATAGAATATGACGTAGAATTCTACGTCTGAACAGCGCAATGAATAAAACCAATAAAATATTATATTTCTAGGTCGCTCATATTTATTAGATAAGTGATAATTATTAATATAACAAATTTCTAGCTTTTCGTTGGCGTGTTTCCTTTTCCAACATAATCTATATGATAATTTCATCCCCTTTTGACGAGATTTCAAATGAAGCATTAACCTGCTCAGTTATGCGTCATACTATATGTGATACACATTTTTACAGTGTCTTCAAATTAAATCCCAAATCCTAACCCACCTTAGAAATGTCACTAATCAAAAAACAGATAGCTGATAGCGATCAAAATTTGTGCCTTTTAGTTGAGTTTGAGTTTGAGTTGTAAATATAAACTCAGATGTACGTACCAATACACAAGCATAATATGTATATTATGCATGGTGTAGTTAATACGAAAAACGAGTTCCTATGCTTCAGGGAATATTATATCGACATGTAATTCCTATTGCGAGGAATGGTGATATTCGACCAAAAATGTTTTGAAAATAGATATTTTACCTAAAAAATCTTTTCGGTTAACAATCAATAAGATTAATCCTCTTTGAAACACACATAATTTGGTTTATTATAATTCGTATTTCCCCATCTTCATACTGTTGACATCTAGATTAGTTGTTTTCTTTATATATTCTTTATATTCTTTATATTTGCCTTTTTTATATAATAATCGTAACATGGTATTGAAACTACGCTATTATTGATCAAATCAGTTGTATTTTTTGTATTTCATTCCCTATGATTTATTGCCCTATGTCTTACTTGTACTTTTTTACTACCTTTAATATAATTTCCATATTTAATTGATGTTGTTTTGCTGTTTTTGCATTTATGTGACATAAGCCAAATAAGTAGTTTATCTACATTTAATCATCAGAATTGTGAATTTTGCTTGATTACTATTGAATTTTTTTCACTCCCGTTTTTCCATTTTTCCTTTCATTTTCTTTTTACATTGTAATTTATTTGTTATTCGGCCTTCATTTCGAATATTACTTTTATAAGTTATTAATCTTTTTATCTATTATGTTCATATAAATATAATTTCAATTTTACTTTATTATTATTTCTTTTACCATACAAAATGTTACATGTTACGTTTTATATTACAAATTTGTTTTGCTTAGCTATTTTCTCAAGCAGTAAAATTATTTATTTCAAAAAGCTTAAGAAATTTAAATTAAACTATCTGTTTATTGTATTAAAGTGTTTGTTGGATGAATTAATTGAAAAAAAGTCTTCATGTAACCAAATCGAATATTTTTGTGTGTAAAACTTACATCTTAAAATAAGTTTGAAAATATATTATAAATGTGCATTTAATTATTTTTTTAATAACTTGACTCCATTCAGTAGGTATTTTTTAAAATTATGTACGACAGAGCTTTTCTCATTGTATTGTTTTATTAATTCTCATGACGCATTTATATTATTGTGCGTTATTTAGAAAACGTGATTGTTAGAACAATGGATAAAATTAATAGCGAATTTTACAGTAATTATATTGATACGTGACATCTGGCTTGTGCAAGCATTTACTGGTATTTCCATAACTCCTGTAGTCACAATTATTATCGGTTTGCTAATCGCAACAATTTCAGGTGTTGTTAATGCTCAATAACTTGGAGTTTCTAGTTTTCAGTTGTGCTTATAAATTCTTCTTCTTCTTTTCACAGTTTTGCTCTAGATTGATAGATCCAGATTGCCGAAAGTCCAAGTGACTCTGAAATCTAGCTAAGACTTATACAGCACCACTTATCATGGCCCTTCTTAGGCTTCAACTTTTGTAGCCTATTCCTACTCGTGAGTTTAGTCTATATGTTTAAAATTACTTTAATTTCATGTAATTCATAATTGAAAATTCTAGCCAAATCAATCGCAATCTCTATACAGCGACTTGGCGCTATAATGAAACCTCTCTTAAGTTTCCAGGGCAAAATAAATGTCTCCTTTCTATGCTGCGTTTACTTTCCACTTTGCCTTAAACTATAGGAAGATCATTCTGTATTTCTTTGGTTTATCATTTGGATTTATACAATTGATTTTACACTACACGCGTTTGTTTTAGATAAAGCAATTTTTTCTACATTTTCAAGTTCTGATTGTGGATAAGATTGATTTTAAAGCTCGGCTGTGGTTCCGTGATTAGTGTCGCGGAGTTTGACTCAGAATTTCTAGGTTCGTATCCACTCTACCACAAAATGATTCGTATATTAATAAAAAAACGCTGAGGTTTACGTTAACATTATGAAGTGATTTTTAGTACTTACTTAAATATTTCTCTTTGAAATATTAAAAGCGAATCATTTCGATTTTTGACATTTTTGAGTAGACGAATAATTATTGTTAAATAGTTACCTTAACTTTTTTTATACAAAACTAAATTTAAAGTACTTATCACTTTATTATTTTTTGTTTTCCTTATATCTATTTATATTGATTGTGCTTATGCAACACCATGTATCATGTCACTATTTATTAATCACCCCTTTGAAATTAGATGTATTTTCAATAAAAGAGCGAAATGTTTGTCACATTGTATATGAATGTAAGCGTATTATTTGCACATTCATACATCTATTGACGACACATTGAGATTAATGTTTATATTACTCATCTAATAACAGGCGTGACGTTCATATGCCCAATTCACCTTGAATACTAATATTCTTAAAACAATCTATGCAAATAATAATTACAGTACATGATCCATAAATGTACATATATTATCCTTTTATTCTTTCAATTTTCATTTATTTATTTACTTGTCAACGAATCGAAAACTAAACTTCATTAAGCGAAGTAAATAGTAAATTTCTTCAGTATTGAGTTCATACAAAATTAATTTTTATTTTTATTTTAGTACCCATGTTTATAAAATTATATCTTCATCAACGAGGTACAGAAGATCTAGTAACTAACCTACATTTAAACTAACTAGCTTTCTTACTATCATCCTGCTTCTCCGGAGGGGTAGACAAAGCAAACAGAACGCTACACCAATCCATCTTTGCATGAAATCTTCGCCTCTTCCACATTCATGCATTTCCTCATACATACCTGCCTATGAATCCGACTCCTGACTTGACCAATTTCAGCTATTTGAAATACTTAGTCGTGTCAAGTTTTCCTCGATCTTCCTCTGCTCCAACGACATTCGCCTCATAAATTTGTTTTGCTATTCTTTATTTACAAATTTAATTCACATGCCCAAACCGTCTCAATACACCATTTTTAATTTAATCGATAATGCTTATCTTTGCCTTGCATTATTTTCTTGTACAAATATTCGAATATTTATCGTACATCGTTTTGCCGCAGTCTGAGAGATTGCATTACGACTGCAGTCAGTCTACTTTCAACCTCATTTAACTACACAGTATGTAACATATTCAGCACTTTAACGGTTAACCAGTGTTTCAAAAAAATATCCTTATACATTTGCAACATTTTGAGTGTGTCCAAATACTTGTTCACAAAATCTGGATTATCTCCAATTACAGGAGTTATTTTCATATTATTTTTTGACATCTCATCAAAGATGAAGAAGAATATGGAAGTCTGGGCATTTACGGGGCTGACGACCGTCATAGGCTGGTTTAAGTGATCACTTTACACACGTGTAACATTCATCAATTCTACCCATTATTGACAACCACACTACTCAAATTCTTGGAAGTTCTGTATATGTTCTGTAAAATTGGTTCATATATACAGAACTTCCAAGAATTTGAGTAGCGTGGTTGTCAATAATGGGTAGAATTGGTGAATGTTACACGTGTGTAAAGTGATCACTTAAACCAGCCCATGACGGTCGTCAGCCCCGTAAATGCCCAGACTTTTATATTCTTCTTCATCTTTGATGAGATGTCAAAAGATAATATCCTTATACATATTTTCAAGATGAAACCAGGGCATCAGTCTTAAATGGAGATTAAATGAGCCTATCAATGTTTCATCAGATACAAGTTCTTATTTCCACTCCCTATTATAGAACCTGAATATTGAGACCGGCCAGCTTCCGACTGACCGAGAGTTAATATAAACATCTGCTTTGCGTTCATCATCTTAAGTTTACGATTCAGACTTTAGAAGGATGCAACATACTGTGTTTATAACTTTGATGTAAACGACGTATTTCCCAGATAAATAAAAATACTTTTTAAATCGTATTTTCCTATCTTTGCCTTAGAACCCGCTATGGAATTTGAATGACGCATTACGCGCATAAAACTCGAAGAATCTAACATTGTTTTCTCGGTACTAACACGTGTAGGTACTCGAAGAAATCGTAAACTGAAGTAGGGAAATGTGACTAGTATCGCGTAGGTAAACATTAAATTAGACTTCGTACCACGATTATATTTAGATGTAGTATAAGCGTCGATTGATGGCAACTTCTAGATTTTAACAATTTTTAGAAATTAAATAAATATATTATTTACATATATTTTTGACATATCGCTCACTCCTTTCAAGAACGTCATAAATCAAAAATCGTCAATTTTGAGTTGTGCATGTTTTCGTACTGCCCAGAAAGTGTACTATATCCCAGCAAAAGAGGCATATTTTTAACTTAATATTTACCCGCTACAGGGCAGAAAGTGTTTTTTTTGCATTTTGAAGAAAATGTATTATTTAATTATTTTTTTAAATATAGTAAATATTTTTCAAATGGAGAAAAAATATTCAGGTTTTACCTAAAAAGATCTGTTGCACAGTAAAAAGTAAAATAAGTGGCTTGATATTTATTTTTAATACATTGTATTTTATGTTTGAACTTTAAAAACGTTCTCCTGAAAAATCAAGTTTTTTTTATTTATGACGTTCTTGAAAGGAGTGAGCGATATATCCTAGGGTAAATTTCATATAACTTACTATGGAGGGTCTTACTAAATATTCAGACGATATGTATCCGTCAATTTCACTCTCGAGGTATGCTAAACTAGTTGAACAAAGCTCCTGGTTGACAATCGGAGGACCCTAGTTCAAATCCTGGAGCAGAATTTTTTTTTCTGTGATGTGTTTTTTTAAATTTAATAATATATAAACTTTAAAGACTTTTTTAAATTTTATTTTTATAAGAAATGAATAGTAACTTCATGTTTGTATGAATGTAGGTAAAAACTCATAAACACAACATTGGTATATGAGAGTATTTATGAAAATGAATACAATGTTTTTTTTTTATTTGGCGCTTGTTTTTTTTCCTATGCAACACTCAGTAAAATAATTATTCTTTAAATTTGTGTGTTTAAAATGAATTATTTCCTCTTAAACACATGCAGTAATAAATTCTAGCAAATTAGAGTATTTATTTTCTTTGCATATTATACGCGCATAGTGATGAGCGCAAAGAGCAGTGTTAATGTATTTATATCTTAATCATATACTACATGAATGCAAGGTGATTAGTATTTCGTTCCAGGGTAGCACGTAGTATTATTATTACACTAAATATCGTCAGTAATTGAACCTGAGACCTTATTCAAGTAGCCAAATGTGCTAATCATTGAAAAGGATTGAAGTAAGTATAATAAACTTTAATTAATGTATGTATGTGGGTTAATATAATTTACTCGTTTTCAGACAAAGTCAATAAGCTTATTTTGGTAGGAACGTTAAGTAAATACACGTCATGCATGGCATGCGTTCCGAAATTGCTATCGTGAAATGTACAAAAAATCAGAATCGAACATCTTATATATGGAGATTTCAATTAAAGAAGTCTAATTGAGTCAATAAATTACCTAAGTCCATCTTTATAAATGGGAAAATCATTGAATTTTTTAGAACTCAAAAATGTACTTACATGTTCAGCTTTATAATAATATATCACTTTTATAATAATGCATTTTACAAAGACGATATATAAAAAAAAACTTGATTTAATTTGTATACTTATATACATTTATTATACCTGAACAAAACATTTTTTTTAAATTTGAATACATCAACTTCTAAAATAATGTATATTTTGTAGTAGACCGTTTGAATTGTCAGCAACGTCATAAATTTTATTTCTATTTTTTCAGTTACTAAAGCATTTCTTCTCTGTTTTTATTCACGCTACATTTAAATGATCTACCTTCATGTTTTTTAAAATACCGTACAACAATGTTTTCATTCATCATCTCTCCGCAAAAAATAATTGAGTTGGTAACATAAATAACGTTACTTACATTTTTCAGTAACGGGTTCACGACCGATGAAATTGAGAGAGTAAAAAATCCTGCATAATTTTTGTACTGAAAGGTTTTCTTCAAGCCTATATTTTGTGGAATTTAAAATAAATCCTGTTAATTATTTGTCAATGGGTAGTAAGAATGATTTCGATGACCATGTTATATATATATATATATATATATATATATATATATATATATATATATATATATATATATATATATATATATATATATATATATATATATATATGTGTGTATAAATTATTATTATGATTACTATGAAAACAATTTCTAAAATAATAAAATGTATGTTTGGATAATTTATTTTATACTGTTAACTCCAAATACCACTTCGAGGGCGCTTTAATTAAACTTTGAAATATAAAATTGAAATTAAATATAATTATAATATTGTGTAGTCAACATAACTAACTAACTAACTAACCATCACGCCGCTTCTCCGCAGGGGTAGGCAGAGAGAATAGAGCGCCACACCACTCTGTCCTTGCAAACATTCTTCGCCTCTTCCACATATGTGTAGTTGTGTGGTCAACATATTTATTGTAATATTATGAACTTAAGTACAGTTTAATAAAAAATGTATTACATTTTTGGATCAGTGGAAATGATCCTTAAGAAATTTTGGCAATCATATTTTTTTGACAATTTGTAGATATTTTTTTGACAGATAAAATAATGTAAATATTGGAGATTATCATTTATCTTTCTGGGTCGATAAATCGATATTCTTAACGTTTTCGATTCCAATTGCTTCGATTCCAATGCTTTTTAAGAAGCATCGAGCATTCCGTATTCTATTTGATCGTATCGCGTCGGTGACCTGTGTTCCTTTATATACCCACTCTTCCGCGTGGTTATAAAACAGTCGCTCATAAGCGTTCGCTGCGATCGAACGTTGACGAAACGGTGTATGCCTACTTGCAAACTGTGTGCGAACTTTTCCGATTTATCTCTCCGATCGTTTTCTGCGCTCCTGGTGAAGGAATATTTTTGTAATATCGAATATTTTATAAAAACAGAAAGTTTTATTTGCTTCGTTATTATGTGGATAAGAAACTACGGCAAATTGTGAATAAATAAAAATTAAGTGAAAATAATATTATTTTATCCAGTGACTAGTGCCAAAGAAAATTGAAGGAGAACATCACACTTACAGTAAGTATTTTTTTTATATTACTTAAAAAGATTTATGGTATTTATGCAAATTGTATATCGTAGGACTTTACTTTGTTATTCACTTTATGATATTTAATTACTTAAAAGTAACTTGATCAGTTTTTGCTTGTAATAAAATAAAAAGAAAATAAATATTTCTTATTTTTATGTTGACCCGTCACCATTTATTTATATAAATTGAAAGTCAGGGGTCAAATTCGTTATGTAACAATTTAGTTGATTAAACATAATGAGGTCTCAACATGTCTTAGCAATTAAATCTCAATTTTAATATTCTTTATTTGCATCAAAATAGGTTTTACCGGTGTATATTGTTGAGAAAACAAGTTTTCGTCACTCACACTAAAGAAAGATGAAGCGAAGAATTTTACCGTTAAATTGGCAGTGTTACTTATTATCGTGGATAATTGCGTTTGACCACCAACTCTCATATTAGTTTGATGTACCTTCATACTTGCTGTTATATTTGGACGTCATACGATGCTGGTCGACTGGTCGACTTACGGTTTTTTTTTACTGCATTCTTCTATATCTGTTATTTTCTACATGCAGACGGGCATCTAACATTCTTTGAAGGATTTTTTCGAAGGATGTACATTAAAGACGACTGTTTAATATTATTTTAATTTAATGATTTTTATTGGTGTCTTCTTGCATACTTGACGATAGAAAACTTCGATGTTTATTGAATCGGTAAAAATGAAATGGTGGTCTAATATAATTTTTTGGAAAAGCATACTTTATGATTTAATTTTTTGAACGCTTATAAGTTTTTTATTTTTATTTTTTAAATAATGTTAACTTTGTTAATAATTACGTGTGTTTTGCTGATTCTTGAATAACGTACTGTATAAAAGTGAAGATCACATAAATAAGTTCTCTTCAATATCAGGGATTCATTTTTTGAATATATGCAAAACATTTTGATGCGTAAGTGAAAGGTTGAAGATTATAAAATGATAAACAGAATCCTTTCAACGCATTGTCATTTTTATTTAAGCTTTGAAGCTACCCTTTTAAAATTGTTTTTGATACTCGTTTATTATTCCGCTTTTATTTTAATGTATATTTTTAATATGCTGCTTTCAAAGTTTCATCTGAATAAGGTTTTTATTTCAAGATATTTTAGCAACTGGATAATTATTTTTATAATGATAGAATCAGGTTGTTTTGCATTCTTGAAATCCTGTCTTCAAAGATAATGATTTCCTACAGACTGGAATTAAAATCTCATTAACTCTTTTAGACCTAAAACATTTTTACATAGGACGTGGATACAAGGTCGTGAAGTAATTCAAAATATAATTTTTTGTGTTAATTGTTATTTTGTTAGTAATTTGTAAAATTTTATGATCAGAATTATAAAAAGTCGGTAGGTTTGGTATTAATTTAAAATCCAAAGATTTTTTTGTGAATGTAGTAAATAAAACAATAGTTTCAAACTATTACAAATAATATAATAGTAAAAAAAACTATAATATAGTTTAAAAGCCAAATTAAACGTTGATTTGAAAAAACTAATTATTTCGTTCAGCCATTTTTATTCCCATGTATAAAGATAATAGTGCGATGTACGTAATAAAAACATTTGAAATAATCCACGATATTTAAAAATGATAAATATAGCTTTACGTTTGTGATACATGTTTTTGAATATAGTTATAGTATAATTTTTTACCAGTTGAAACATTAAAATAATTTATTTTAGGCTTGAAACGGGTCGGAATTGGTGAAATATATTCATTAAAATCGTATCCTTATGTCTTTTATTATTAAAACTTAAAAAAACTTTGATAGGATTTTCAATATTTCCCTAATTATCGTTAGCCTCAAATGCTTGCTTATTTTAGATTTTAAAAAAATATTAACATTGAATATACGTTAGTGCTTGTTTATATCAAAAACAATGAAATATTAAAAAAAAATGTGATATAATTAGGCAGATGAAGTATAATAATATGTTTTTATTTTTATTACGACGTTAGCATTTCTTTTAAATCCTTTACATCTTATTATAGGTTAATTATGTTCAATATTCGCTATGGGAATCAATTCGATACCCACGACTTTGTAATCAGGTGCCATTATTTTCTCGTTCATGGGAAATACTTGTATTTTAAATGTCAACATTTGATTGAAGAATAAAGTCGGACGTTGCAACACTAGCACAAGGTTTCAATAAGAAAGCCCATATTATTATATGCATACATTTCATTAAAAAAATTATCGACCTTTTAAATTAATCTATCGTTCCTGCAATTTGACATCATGATAAAATAGATGGCCTTTGATAACCTTAATACGATACTTAAGTTTTTTTGAAAATATTTACAGCGTGTATGTATATACATATGTTACATGTTTCCTCTCAATTCTGTTTTAATCACTTTTTAGTTTATAAAGCTAAATTTTATGTAGATTTTTTATTCATGTCTCAACATAGATTTTTAAAAAAGTATACCAATATCACTGGTATGTTTTTGGTTTGTTGGAAGATGTTGCTTTTTAACAATAAGCCCACCAATGTACATATTTCTTTTCTGTATATGAAGTTTAAATAATATAAATTTATAATTTTTTGGCAGTCACTTTACGGTAATATCTATCAATTTTTAATTTAAATCTTACTTGGTAATATTATTAATAGTGGTATTTATCAAGGAAAACTTAAGTTTTAAAAACTATGGAAGCCAAAGTGAAGCAAAGTCCAGAATTTCTGAACAGAAATTTGGAAATATTGTAAATGTATCGACGATATTTTTAGGTTATAATAGTCTTCCATGGCGAAATAACGTTGTCTTTATAGAAAATACATGCAATATTAAAAAAACTATATATGAAACCGATTAACCGAAAGCAGGTTGGTAAGAACGAGTATCGATATATCTCAAAAAATATATATTATAGATAACAGGAAAACCACCCAAAATATTTTTTCTAAATATGAATGCATCTTTATTTCCTATTCGGAATTTCCACTCGGAAAATCAAATCCGGCAAACCCCATCTCACTATAAATATGTAAAATATTTTTTTGACCGTTAAATGAAAAATTTTAATTAATTTCTACCCGGATTAAATATTTCACGTTAGTATGCGGAGAAGTATTTTAAAGGCATGTCAACAGATTACATTTGCCTAATTTGGCTGGAGTCAAGAGGCCAAGCGTTTTCTAAGCATATTGACATAATGAGTACATGTGATGTTTCATATTGACATGCTCATTTTTTTCCGAAGGTCACGTTAAACCAGCAAGACCAGTTTTTTCGTCGCGGTTTAATTTTATTTTTAAAGTAAATATTAACTTAAACAAAGCTTATAGTGAGCTTCTTTTCAAGGTAATAATATTTTTTTAATGGAATAACTCACTTACCTTCTTTTTATTTTTAAATTTAATTTTAAAAATAGTATTGCAAAAAATAATGATATTAATTGATATTAGTAATGTTAGTAAATAACCACTCACCGACTACTTCTGTCTACCGGTTTCGAGACGTACCCGTCTCTTCGTCAGGACATACACTACAATTTAACAATCATGCGAACAACACTACACCACACCCACTTAGTACTATTCACATACACTATCACTACACATGCAAAACATGCAGAGCGAGTTGTTAGTCCCACCATGCTTTTGGGAAACTAAAGCATGGTGGGACTAACAACTCGCTCTGCGTGTTTTGCATGTGTAGTGATAGTGTATGTGAATAGTACTAAGTGGGTGTGGTGTAGTGTTGTTCGCATGATTGTTAAATTGTAGTGTATGTCCTGACGAAGAGACGGGTACGTCTCGAAACCGGTAGACAGAAGTAGTCGGTGAGTGGTTATTTACTAACATTACTAATATCAATTAAAATGTTTGACCACAAAGTAAATGCTTTGAATATAAATAATAATGATATTCTTTGAATTTTTTCTGTTATTTGTTATGGCATAGTTAGTTGAGTTATAAACTTTTTAATAAAATATTTTAAAAAAACTTAGTATTTTTATGAATGAACATACCTTTTAACACATAAACTATCAAAAGCCGACTAGTCAGCTTTTCGCTACTAACCGTAAAAGACCTAACACCTTTTAGTCGGTTTTTCCAACGTAAATTAAATTAAATTTATTCAATCAACAACAAAATCCGGAGATACAATAGATGCAATTTTAGGTTGGTAAATAAAGTTGGTTAATTTAATGTTAAAATTGAGTTATTTTAACAACTAATCGTTATCAGTATTTCTCATAACGTAGTATTGTCGTGGATGTTTCTTTTATCTTTATTGCTTTATTTACACATGATAATTTTGATTGCTTATAGTGAATGCATTTTTTTGAAACGTAATGTTACCAAATACCATTTTTATTTTAAAAAATAATACTTAATCAAAAACCAAAAAGTTTGCAATGGAAAATGATATGTTTTTTAAAAGATGTAATTTGACTTTCAAAAGATGCTTTAAAATTTTTTCATTTTGACCGTAATAGCAGCGCCATCTGTTAAACATAACAGCAACAAACGCAAAAAAAATATTGCTCATGATGGACAGCGTGCTTTTTGACAGTTGCTGTCACTTTCTGACATTTTCTATGGTTTCGATTGCTTTGTCGTTTCAAAGATTTTTAATATTTTCATTGCTTCACAGCCAGAAATGTGGAATTAAAAGTATTATAAATGTGTGTTTTCTATTTCATTTATTTTTCATATATCGCTCATTTGGTGCAACAATGACAGAATCACATTTTTTTTTAAAACAAGTTAAATATGTCAAAATGTGCGGAAAGACTGTTTACATCGGGAGACACATCGAAATAATTGATTTTAAGGTGAAATGCTGCGAGATGGCGCGAGTGTCATTGTAGAATTGAGCAAAATGGCGCCATATCTGTTGGTACAACATCTGACTGGCATCTCCTGCAATATTTCTAAAAGTGTCATTACCCCAATAAAAGCTAATAAAATATGTAAATATTTTTTTTTACAGAGTAATAGACTCTATAATATAGAGAATCTTAGTTTACATAAAATCTAAAAATATCCACAAATTTCGAAAGAGATAATTTATTAGTCCTAACTAAAAATTATTCAAAAATATTTTACACTGAAAATATTCATTTGTTTATTGATTTGGCGTTTAATTTGTAGAACTCCATTTTAATTTATGCATTAATTTTAAATCAAACACAGATTTTTTTAGTCTACTAAGTTGTATTTTATTAACAAAAACACATAAAAAAATTAAATTGTGACAATTATTTCGCCTTGTTAGGGCATTATCAAACAAACATTCGTTTGCTAATGCCCTAACAAGGCGAAACAATTGTCACAATATATTGTTTTCATGTGTTTTTGTTAATAAAATACAACTTAGTAGACTCAAAAAATCTGTGTTTGATTTAAAATTAATACATAAACTGAAAATATTCCGCGACCTAATTTTTTAAATATCTTTTAAAATCGTTGGTTTTAAAATTTTAAAAAATAACTGCTATTTGAACAAATTATAATCGAGCAAAGTTACATCAAACATACTGAGGATTATTTAATGATATTTCAGTTTGTTCATATTTTTATGATATCTGTACACGAAAAGGCGTGTTTATCTGCGCGTTGATATTGCGTCACGAAATATCTCTGAGTTTAACACACTTACCACTTTTTCGCGTGAATTGTAATATGAATACTGTATTTAATTAACTATACAAATACAGTGTTTTAGCATCACTATATTGTGAAACCCGTCCCATAATTGGAAATTCTGGAATAAATGAAGGTCAAATTCAGAGTTTGAATGCAAATACATGTAGTTCCGAAATTATAATGAAGCGGGGATAGTCGCCAATTATTTGCTAGTGCCGTGACCGCAGAGTATAATGAAATGTTTAAATAGTAAATCAAATAAAAAAAAATCCCAATATTTTGAGTGTTTTCAAATGTTGTGAATAAAATAAGCTGCATCAAAAAATTAAATCATGTTTTCAGAGCGATTCAATCAAAATAAATAGCAAAATAAGAAAAAATAAAAATATATTTAATTCAAGTTTTACCTGGTAAATATTATTATTTCTATATATCTATTCTGACACGGAATGCATAGAAATACGTGTCACAATAAATTTTAAGCAATAATGGTATTTACCAAGTACATCTTAAATCAAATATTGATTGATATTACCACAAAGTGACTGCCGAATCAATTAACGAGAAAATTTAAATTGTTTCTTGCGTATTTCACAAATATCGTATGCATTAAGCTGAACCGCTTTTATGAAAAACGGATTTTTTAAGCGTTCACCAGTCATTATGATTTTAGTGCTCACAAACAAAGCAAGAAGTTCTATTGACCTCTTGAGCTGCAAGAATATATTTTTTCAAAATGCTACAAATTAATATAAAAATTAAATTAATTCTATACTTAGATCGTCATTTCACCATTTTTTTCTATAGGCAGCTTAGCGAGTTAAATGTAAAGGTTCCGATTAAAAAGATCAACCTGAAAAATAGTGCATATTCATAGTAAAGTTTTACATTATGTACTAATTTGCCTTTATATTATTGATGATCTAGAATAACACTCCGTCAATCCAATGATCTACCGTATGCACTACTAGGTGCGAATTTGAGTGGAAAAGGGATTTAAACTGTGTCATAATTAATATTTAATAAATATATAATATTGATATTTCATTTTAAAAATAAAACTACAGTAAAAATAAATTGTTGGATGCTAATTTATATATTTACAATAAAAAAAAAATAGTTTTTAAAAAAATCCTACAGTTTATTGATTTATATAGATTTTTTGTTAAATATAAAATAAAGAGCCTTTCGAATAAATATATGTTTTTTTTGCAGATGTCTCTAAAGACGAAGACGTTACTTTACCTGTTGGTAATCATCTACGCAGTTTCTCTCACGGAAGCCTTTAATAGCGACCGAAGAAAAGATCAGAATGAAGCAAATAAAGCCGCGTCGCGTGCCCTTCATATCCCGGACGATCCAGCAGACTTGCCATTAAGTAAATCGATGAACGTCAAGGTTCCAGATCATCCGCACCAAGAGCCTAAAACTCGCGTGAGAAGAGCGAGGCAGAGACACGACAGGATCTCCAGAGATTCGCAATTCGATCCAGAAATGGAAGCGATTTTCAACTCGCAAATGCAAACGTATTTACCGAGTCAAGTAACCGATCAATCGGGCATTTTCCCAGATGCCAACAGAGGGTACAATTACCAACAACCCTTCTTCAACCCTTTCCAGACTCGTCCGCAAACAGTCCATAATACATTTATCCCCCAAGGAGACCAAGTGAATAATTATTACTATCCAAATCCCACCGTAAATGTTCCATGGAACAATGCGCAAAGTGGTTTTCCAGCGCCATTTTTCAATGGACAATTCCTCATTGTTCCTGTGCCCGTTTGTATGCCCAATACTCCGCCGACTGATGAAACTAATAGTAATATTACAGGTTTCCCAACCAGAGGCGATTTTGACGTTAATGTCGATGATTATTACAATTCTTTGACTGGAATTAATTTGGGCGTTGTGAGACCGATCCGGCCGCCCTCGGTAACGCAGCCGCCCGTCGAGCACGTCGATCCCAACGATGTTAGACCTCCGGCGTCCTCGATTCTCGTGCAGTCGAGGCCCCCATTGAGCGTCCCTCAGCCGAGGCCCCCTTCGAGCCTCACTCAGTCTAGGCCTTCGTCCTCCACCAACCAGGGCAGACCTCGTCCCAACAGACCCAATAGCCAGAGACCTAGCAACCAGAGGCCCAGCCCGCAGAGACCGATGCAGAACGGCAATCGTAACCCGCAGCAGAACGTGCAAGACGTACAGAAAGTCACCGACGCCGACCGCTGCGTTTGGGCCATCATCAAGTGCTGTCCTTTGACCGCGAACCAGAACGACTGCTTCACTCGGCTCGGGTGTCCGGGAGCATTTTACGATAATCCTTGCGATACCGAGCTCGGAAAATCTCTTTCTGAAATTGCCACCAGTGTGCAAGAAAATGGATTGATATTTTCATAATTTAGCCTGTGTATGATTCTACTAAGACGCTTTATAATAAAGTCTTAATTGATCTTTGTTGTTCCTTTATAGATGTACGTATTTGCAGCGACCTTTCTACAGTATGTACCGCATTTTAATGCAATAATTTTAAGGTTTAGGTATGTACTTTATGAATCTTAACTGAAGATTTATATATATATATATATATATATATATATATATATATATATATATATATATATATATATATATATATATATATATATATATATATATATATATATATATATATATATATATATATATATGTATATAGAGTTTTTTTATAATTATAATGTGAAGCTGCTAGCGTTTGACAAATTAATATTTAGCAATCTATGTTTTGAAAATATGATCAAAATGCAGAAGGTATTTTTTACATGAAATATGATCTTATTATAATAAGTTATTTGTGAGTCCGACATTCGGATGATATTCTTTTACAATGTGCCAAAATTGTGTGAAATTTAACAAATCTTTAATTTGATACTTAGTTGCATTAAAATTTTGTTGCAATAAATCGTCAATTGATGTTAGTATAATAGCTGTAGTCAATTATTATTTGCGAAATAGGTCAAATAAACGATAATTGTACCATGGTGTTTTCCACACTTTGATACTGAATTGTTTTTACCATTTTTGCTAAATAAAACATCATAGAGTATAAAAAATATTTAAAAATACATTTCTTACAGTATTAAAAATATATATATATTTAACAGTTGAAAAGAAACTTTTCTTTTTCCTTTTACATGAAAATCGGTTTTATTTTATTCTAGTTTATCAATAAACTTTGTTAAGCTATCGCAACGTTATGTATTTATTAATTGATTTAATCATAAGTATACTTTCTAATGACTTTTTGACTTTTTTTATTTACAATATGAATAAGTTAGAAAAAATAAACTTGGCTTTTGGATTGTTTGATATAAGGATGTAAAATTTGGCTCAAAATTTTAATTTTTTTATCGATTCTAATTTTATATATGATCATTCTTAAAAAAGGGTTTTAAAAAATATGTTTTAAATATTTTAAAATCGGACGTTTCAATGCTTCCATTACTAATAATATTTTTATTTTTAAAAGCGATATTCTCAAAAACGGAAAAAAAGGTGTTGCATCGATTTTCCTTCAGTATAATAAAACCAATTATAATTAATTGGACAACCCTGTTTCGGTTAATTGGGCCTAGTCCCGATGTGTCCCATTTAACCAGAATCGACTGTAATCATTGTTTAAGTTAAAAATATATATTGTTCGTACCCTATTATTTATGTAATATTAATAGTTATATTATTGTAGAATAAGGTGTTTATTTATTTTTCAACTTCGTTTTTTATTCAAATGTAACGATGAACAAATTTGTTTGAAACATGCCAAGAAATTGATTTAGGAAAAAAAAATGTATTTATTACATTTTTCATCAGTTAAATTTAACTGATTATTTTTATTGCATTTTATTGATGAATTTTTGTAATTAAGTTTTCTTCTACAACAAAACATATTTTTTTAATAAACTTGAAAAATGTGGAATTTGATTATTATACATATCGGATATATATTTTTATTATAATTATTATTTGTTTAATGAAGAACAAGTTGCTATACTAAATATTTGTAGCGTTTACTTTTTAATTTTATTTTTTATAACTTACAAAATAACTTGTACGGTGATTTTAAACAAAGTTACTTTGTAAGTTATTCAAGTTAGTAGTTGAATAAGCAAAAATATGATTTACCTATTCACTTTTAAAAATCGCTGCCTCGACTTTACTTTGAGTTCGTCAAGGTTTATTTATAAATACTATTTACAATGTAATTAAATGCTTACGAATATTTATTTGAAACAAAGTGATAAATGTTACTGATTTTTTTGTAATCAATAAAATGTTTTGTAAACCATAAATAAAACTTTTTATATAAAACTTATATGACGTCTGTTTATTTTCCAATTGTATTATTTTTTATTCATCCTTTTTACCATGAGAACATTATTCGAATAGTTAAAATACATTATCGTCGCTGTTAAAAAAATATTGCGTTTGTTTTGATGTAAAAATGATAAATTATCTTCAATATCTAAAATTATGTTTACGCAAAGATATTTATTGTTTTCTATAATTCATTATCGTTCAAAATTCTTTAAATATTGACATAAATATTGACATAACGTCGAAAAAAAATATTGCATCAAATACACTAGAGGCATTATTTATTATTTCATTAGACTATTTTTATGATGTTTTTGATTTTTTTTTAATTGTAATAATAAACTCAACCATCTTCGTTCGTCTTAATATCTTATCACTAGGCAATATCGTAATTTACAACATTTTTAGCAAAATGCTACAAGCTACGTTTGATTATATGCGTTTCCCAGTATGTGATAATAATCCATGGTTCGGATCTTGCATACAAATAAAAGGGTCTCTACTAAATATAAGCTTTCCTTAATACAACACAGAAGTCTGTTGTGAACTCATATGTACTGCGACCCAAGATATCTAGGAGTTCCAAATATTTTTTCAATGTGTTTGTCTATCATGGGTAGAATGGCGAATGTTGCTATTGTGCAAGGTGATCACTTAACCAGCCTATGATGGTTTACAAGCCCTGTTATTACCCAAATTTCCATATTCTTCTTCATCTATGTTGAGATATTAAAATGTAGTTCCACAATTGTTTATGATAGGCCTCACCTCCTTTCAATATTTTTCTGTAATTACCCAGACTTCCACATTCTTTTTCATTTATGTTGAGATATTAAAATGTAATATCGTTATTGTTTGGGATAGGTCTCGCCCGCTTTCAATACTTTCATACGGCAAAACAATATTTTTTCATCGTTTTGCTGTATTATATGTATATTATATATGTCGGGTTGTGGTCCCGTGGGTAGTGTTGCGGACTCTTGAGTCAGAGTTTCTTGGTTCGAACCCACTCTACCACAATTTGATACCTATTTCTCATAATGAGTCGCTTTGGCTCGCAGAAATAGTCTGAAATTGAAGTATTTTTGTAAATAATAAAAACACAAATATTTCTCTTTATTATTTAAAAAAAATGGTAAGGAATCGAAGAACCTTACAGAAATTGCACTCATTTCCTACACAAATAAATATGCTTTAAAAAAACTTTTCTTGTTTATCATAAAAATATGTATGGTACACAAAAATAAATATCACAGTTGACTGAAATCCTAGGATATTTCGTGGTTGTGATTAAACGTTTACAGGGTCGGCGCTAGCATATACGGCCGTTTAAAGGGCCAGCTCCAGGAGGCGCTATATCCAACGCCAATTTTTTTTTGACAGAAAATAACTTTTGTCGGTATCAAGAGGGAGGTTTTTTTGTATTCAGCCCCGCTTATACTACACTATACTAGACTTTCTTAGGCTTAAATTTCCTATTAACTTCAACAGAATGACGCTGGCGCTGGGGTTTGTATGATATGCATGTGTTATGGGTAATTTTATTTTTTACAAATAATTCCGCGGTTTTAGGTCTTTGGTGTCTTGAGTAAAAAATTACATACCTAATTCAATATAATATTTTGAAGCGTATGATTTTATAATTATTGAATCCCTTGTTTTAAATCCCAATCTTCCTTAAAGACACATTGACTAAATACTATCGAGACTGTGTATTTACCAAGCAGGTTTCCATAATTTTCGATTTGGTTGTCTTTGGTTTCACATATTTCGTAATTTGCTTGCTTTTTAATTTCACAACGCCTTTGTATTTTTTGTAAATTTTGTACAATTTGATTTAAAATGTTTAGTTTATTAGTTCATTGAACAATCCCTCTTAAGATACTTTATGTTTGAATTAATACATTTTAATTTTTACGCATCGCTTGAAACAATACATTCTTTAAATTCACAACTTATTGAGTATATCCAAATAATTGTTCACAAATCTCGTTTTTATCTAGGAATTACAAAAATTTAAGTAGTGTGGTTGTCAATCATGGGTAGAATTGTGAAAGTTGCATATGTATAAAGTGATCACTTAACCATCCTATGACAACAAGTCATAAGTCCTTTAAATATCCAGACTTCCATTTTCTTCTTCATCTATGTTAAGATGTCAACATTTTTAAACCCTTTTTTTCCATGTGACTTAAAATTTGACCATCATTCTATAATTATGATTTGAATATTTTTATTTGTCATAAAAATGTTTTGCATGTGGGAAGTTTTGCATGAATTAAAGCATTGAATCGTTTTTTTGTTGTTTTTGTTTTACTATGTTTGTATCAAGTCATCATAATAAAAGATGTTCTTGAATATTGATTCTTTTAATATTGCCCATTTTTCCATTATTTTTTTTTCTTTCAGAATGAACCTGAACTCCAGATGGGCGGTAATTTTCTTGGCATTCTTCTATTTTGGAGGATCAACGGAAGCATTCATTAGAAATAGGAGGTGGGCGCAAATCGAACGAAGTAACGAATCCGAAAAACCAAATCCTAATCCCGAAACAGCCGGTGGTTACATCAGCAGATTCAAGAGGAACTTCTACCCGTTCTACTTTCTGGGCAGCCAAACGTTTCCGGAATTGCCCAAAACGTACATAATACGGAGGAACGCGGCTCCGCTACCTCAGCAACCCGCCCCAAATATTGACAACCATCCTGCGACAGTTCACAATACGTTTGTCCCCAACGGAAATCAGATCAACATCTACGAAATATACTGTCCGATAAATAAAATATTTTACATTGGAAATCCTTTTCTACTCTTTCCGTTTCCAGCGGTTCTGCCCAATTTTCCGATGGATCCATCTGACTACGATATGGACGATTTAGACTTAGAAGACATTCCAAAAATTGATAGCCTGGGACCGAAGACTAGTTTGGGAGAAGAAACGCCGGTCAATAGGCCAACAACGATGGCGAAACCGCCGCCATCGTCAAACGAAATACCCAACATCGATACTAACGCGTATTACAACTCTGAAACCGGCGTTTTCCTAGGCGTGGTGAAGCCGATGAGAAAACCGACTTTTAAATTACCACCCTCGGATCATTCTGATCCTCTAGAGCACGACAACGACCCGAATTTGATTCCTCCCAGCCCCGAGACGGGATTCGATCTGAAACCTCAAGTTATCTCGCAAACCACCACTGCGAAGCCTCCACCGCCTCCTGGAGCGAGTCCAAAGTTTCCCAAAAATACGCGAATCGAGAGTAACTCTAACGAGAGGCCCCAAAACCCGAGACCACCTCCGCCCGCTCCTTCGGGAAATCGTCAAAACTACCCTCAGAACACCCCCTGGGAAAAGGACGATAATAACGACGAAGACAATTGCATGCGAGTCATTCAAGTCTGTTGCAAATCCAATATTCCTACTAAATGCTTGCAAGATAATAATTGCCATCTTTTCGATAATCCTTGCGAAGCATTCCAATAAATATAGTACACACAGTATTATTACACTTGCTAAGTATTATTCCTAATCATCAAATAAAGACTTAAGATATTGATTGCCTGTATTATTATTTATTTTAATATATAGCTTTATTATAAAGCTGTCACCTAAAACGCGTCAAAACAAAAATATGTTTTTTTATGGAATGTACGGAAGTGAAGTGGCGTGAAGAGTGAAGAAACCCAGAAAATGGCAAAAGAAGGATGAGAGTAGACTGGATTCAGTCGAAATGCGATCTCTTAAATGAATGTGTTTCAAAACGATGTATGATAGATGTTAGAATGGTGAAATAAGGAGTGAATACAATGCTTAGATAAGCATTACCGATAAAATCATGAAAGGTATATTATATTGATGGATGGTGTGGACATGTGGAACGAATAAGCGAGGAAAGAACGGTAAATAAATTTATGAGATGAATGCAGTTGGAAAAGCAGCAGAGGAAGACCGAAAAAACGGAAGTTGTGAATGAAAAAATGCATTAATATGAAAGAGGCAAAGATTGTTTGCTTTGGTTGCAACAGATTTAACATTAAGAATTTTTTCTTTGTTTTTGTATTCTAAACAGTTTCATATGAAATTTCTTTTATAGGATGAATTTCACGACCAAGTGGGCAATGCTATATTGCCTTTTATTCTATTTTGGTGGATTCACTCATGCAACTCCTGTGCTTCGTCTAAAATTTGAGCAAAATTTTACTCCTCGACCTTCTGCGGCTCCTCAGACGACCAGCAACTATAATACGCATATGTCCGCATATGAATTCATTCCCTATGCAATATGCACTCTATGTTTAGCTAAAGATGAATGCGTCAATTACGTTTGTATTTCTACACCGAAGCCTACTACACGTCGTAGTCGACCAAAGCATTCTCAAATAGTACAACCGACTCCGACAGAACAACCAAATGAAGAGATTAATCCTTTGAAGCAAAGTGTTGATAATTCGCTTTTAAAACCTACAGCCCCATAAGCCAACATAATCTCCGTTGAAAATTTATTTGGTGAATGCTCAACATCGACCACGATTTAAAAACACTACCATCATGAAAGCATGTTTTACCAACTTTAAAGTAACTCTTTTTTTAATTTTGGATATTTAAAGCATTAACTTCAAGTCATAAAACAAACCCCGAAGAGGGCAACAGGTTGTTGCCGAAACTAATTGATTTTCAATAAAAATGTAAGTGGATTAAAAAACAAAGTGATTTTATTTCTCCAAAATATAAGTCACTTTTTCATTACAACCCTCAGACCACCAGTATCTGATAAACCACACATTTATCATATTTACATCAATAAACGATAGCAGTTTTCACCCTTATTATATATATATATTTATTTGTATTCTTTTTAATATTGGCAAAACTTTATTTTGAATATTCCTTCTCGAAATAATGATACCGCCCGTTTTAATTCAGACAAGAAAGAACAAAAAACTTAATATCGTACTATATATGTATTAATAAAACATAAACCTTTAAAAGTATACAAAAATTAAAGAAAGAATATTAATGTGCTCTAGTTTTATTAGTGGATGTATTTGTATTTTTTATGTTAAAGAATCGTGTTTTGATCATATTATACTTTTTATATTAAATATGTAAAAAAACTAACTATGTGATTTTATTTTCAACATTTTGAGTGTGTCCAAATACCTCACAAATACGTTCACATACCTAGATTATCTCCAATGAGGAGTATTTTTTTACATTATTTTTGACATCTCAGCATATATGAAAAAGAATATGGAAGTCTGGGCATTTATATGCCTCAAAAATACAATTACCTTTTCAAAATACTCACAAAATAAACCTTTATTAACGGTTTAAAGGTTTTGTTAAACCTTTATTGAACTTACTATGACAGGTCGTGAGCCCTGTAAATATCTAGGCTTTCATATACTTCTTCATCTATGTTGAGATATCAAAACGTAAAAAAGACGTATTAAAGGAATATCATGTTGCTGTTGTAAACATGTTTAAAAAGATTATCAAATATCTGACTAAAAGATTTTTTAAAAATGGAAATTTATGTATTAAACGTCAAATCAAACATTGTTTTCTTTTAATCTACTTTAAGTAATATTTATAATAAAATAAGTGTTTTTTAATTGTTAAAAAAACAAAAAAATCTTTTTTGTGACGTTTGTTTTGCCTAGTTATGGTATTTTCCAAGGAATGTTTAATACATAAATTAAAATGGAGTTCTACAAATTGAACTCCCAATCTACCAATAAAAATAGTAATCCCTATTTTGTTCCGATTATGAAAGTCTTTAGAAAATGAAAATCCCTTTTTTGTTTTACAAAAATGAAATTTGATTATATACGTTTAAATTGTCAATTAAATGATTTAAATAAAATTATTTATCAAAAAACGATATTTGTGTGGGAGTACGATAAATGTATGAATTAATATAAATAATTTATATCTAAGTTGGACTCAAATCGAATTTGGAGAACGAATCTGTACTAAGATTTACCATTTAAATTAAATTACGGTTAAATGGGTTTCACAATTGGATTATTTATTGAAAATCGGTTTTAACCGGTAAAATATTTTACTTTATTTGATTTTTTTATTACAGAATGAAATTAACCACAGCATGGATATTATGTTGGCTAATACTTTATATAGAAGGACCAACTATAACATTTGCTAGGAAAATACATACTACGCAAAATATAAGGCCAGGTTCATTAAAGAACAATTCTGAAGATATTTCACCTCAAACAGAACCGAATGTACCACACTTCAATAAACAAATTACCATTGTTCATGAATTCACAATAAAAAATCCAGTGCTTAATAAAATATACGAATTGAGACCTATCAAGTACCCACATAAAGTATTATATTATATTCAATTCAACCAAAACCATACAATAACGTTTATACAAGGTATTTTAAAAATTAATAAGTATAAATTGCGTTATGAGTACAAAAAGAACTCTTTGAAATACTATGTTACCTTATTCTCAACTGTCGAACCTGATGCAAATGAGGGTCAACCAATAGAACCATCAAATCAAAATAGTGCAAACTTAACTCGAAGTCATCATGACCATACAACTGGGCGACCTCTTTCTACTGGGAACACTCCAACATCTACAGTTTCCACAGACGTGTCGGTTCCAGAGATTGATACAAGATCATTTTTTCCTTCACCAAAGCAAGAATTACCAGATATTAACCCCGGAAAATATTATAACACTTCGACTGGAGTCTTTCTCGGTGTTGTAAAACCACTCAGAAATGCAACATTTTTACTGCCACCTTCAGACCATTCGGATATGTTGATATTTATTTAATTTTTAAATTTAGTTTCAGACTCCTGTAAGATCCTGTCCAATTATTTTTATCAATAAGTAATGATAACAATGAATTTTCCATGAACTTGACGATAATGAACGCCCAGTACATCTAGCTACAATAAAAATACTTGAATCGATTACGTTCGTTTAAATGTTTGTATTATTATTATTTCAAAATAACGATTATTTCAAAGACCGCAAGACAACGCGCAATTGTGTTATTTTTTCATATTAAGTTTTGTACTTTTATATTGATATTAAATATTTTGAAAAAAACATATATTGTTAACATTATTTTTATCTTAAAATCTTTTAAACCCATTTTCGAGAGGGAGAACAACAATAAAACAACAATGGGGTGTAAGAAAAGTGTGTTAAGATGATTTAGACATGTGAATGGAATGAATGAAAAAGTATTGTTAAACAAATTTATGAGGCGAATGTGGTTGGTAATAAAAGTAGAAAAATACCGAAAAAAAATTGGCATGATCAAGTTTTTCAAATACTTGAAAGTGGTCAAGTATTATTCGGAATAATAGACGAGTATGTATGAGGAGATGCATGAGAGGCGTAGATTGTTTCCTAAAACAGGTGTGGCGTTCTAAACTCTCTATCTACCCCTGCAGGAAGCGGCGTGATGGTTAGATAATTTTTATTTTGAATAGAGAAAAGTCTTGTAGATTTCCCAACAAAGAATGCCAAGTCTTAAAAATGATTTTACAGAAAAGAATTTATTAAAATTTAAACAATTTATGTATGAAAGAACGATAAATGTTTAAAAAAACAAATACTCATATTAAATAGTATTTTAAAGCATAAATTTACATAACGATCAATTGAAAGAGCAGAGTACAAAAGATCATTGAAAATAATGAATGATGGTAAACTTACAACTAAAACGCTCTCCTTATCATCCATTGTTCACTTTGTGTAATACCACAGAGTTATCAATGCTTTTAACATACAAAATAAATTACGGATATTTTAGAAGTAAACTAATTCACTTAATTTTTTTTTGCGACAGACG
Organism: Brachycentrus maculatus; assembly: GCF_059751285.1. Lineage (NCBI taxonomy): Eukaryota > Metazoa > Arthropoda > Insecta > Trichoptera > Brachycentridae > Brachycentrus > Brachycentrus maculatus. Next base: position 8,911 of record NW_028280988.1, on the reverse strand, counting down.
CCTTTAACTTTAACTTTTCCTGATTTTTCAAATTCTTTGCTTACAGAATGAAGTTAATCACACCATGGATATTGTTTTGGCTTTTACTTTATACGGAAGGACCATCGATAACGTTTGCCCAGGAAAAACGTCTTAAGAAAGGAAGAAGAACCTGCTTTTTAAGGAAAAATCTTCAATATGGCACCTCTCAAACTCAACAGTTTCCTTCACCAAACGACGAAGAAAATAATAAGAGGAATACCATTACTTGTGTACTGTCAATAAAAGATCCGGAGTTTGATAAGATGTACGAAATAATTTACAACACCCCAAGCCGAGTATTATGCTACATTCGATTCTACCAAAATAATACGATGACATTTTTGAATGATAGTTTAAAGAATATCCTTTCTTATGACTTGTCAGTCTGTGTCGACGTGAGCTGTATCAAAAAGAAAAAGTTGATATATTATATTACATTAGTTCCATTAGATGTTGGTGACGATCCTCCACCATTTACAAAGGCTACTTTTGAACCGAATATTTACTCTACAATACCTTCAGTTGCACCAACCAAACCATTTTCAGAGACTGGAAAGATATTACCGTTTCGTATACCAGAAGATATTATACGAAACTTCGATCACACCAAATATTATAGCTCGCAAACTGGAGTTTTTCTCGGAGTTGTGAAACCACTCAGAAATACATCATTTGAGCTTCCACCGTCTGACCACTCAGATCCTGAAAATTATGGTTTAATATTTAATTGATCTGAAGCTTTAGTTTTGTGAAATTTTTAAATATTTATTTAAATATATTACATTCAAAAGTCTCATATAAAATATTCCCGATAAGTAATTTCCATTAATGATTTTGAGACATGGGATTAAGGTTAACAATACTGATAAAACAAATAAGAAAACACAGGGCAAAATACAAAATATAAAGCAATTAAAGGTAAAGTAAATAGGCATTTAAAAACACATTAGGCAAGAAGCATGTTTAAAGGAAAAAATAAGAAAATATAACTAAGTACTAATAGAACTATTTTTTTTTCTTTTTCTTTTTAATTCTTTTGCATTTTACAACAATATAAATACAAATACAAAAAAAATATTTGAATATAAAAAAGATCCGACAAAGGCATGGCCTGTGTGTGGGTATACGATAATCTTTCAAAGTAAAGTGATCATTTAAACCAGCCTATGACGGTCGTCAGCCCCGCAAATGCCTAGACTTCCATATTCTTCTTCATCAATGTTGAGATGTCAAAAAACAATATTATCTACATATTTATTTGGAAAAAACTTTGTATAATAATATGATGATTAAAACATAATTGAATCAAACACTTGTATAAAACCACTTTTGTGTTTATTAATGTAAACACAACTAGTTTCGAGAACCACAGATTACAAAAAGATCATACCGCGCAACAATCTGTAAAAATGCGTAATTAAATACACATTCCTTCTAGTCTCTAAATTGTTGTAGCCAAGCATATCCTGGAGAAACTCGGTCGGGTAGAGCCAAGAATAATAGCCGTGCTCTCTCATGTAGAGATACCTCAGAAACTTCTTTGGACTTTTTCTACCATAAGAGAGTCCTGTAGGTTTCACATTCCTATATACAGGTTGGTTTTGTATATAGGAATGTGAAACATCTATGCCGACGCTGTCTTAGGTAACTATCGGGCACATACAGACCAATGCTTCCTGATAGTCTCTCATGTAGAGATACCTCAGAAACTTCTTTTGGACTTTTTCTACCATAAGAGAGTCCTGTAGGTTTCATATTCCTATATACAGTTTGGTCTTGTATATAGCAATGTGAAACATTTATGCCAACGCTGTCTTAGGTTACAATCGGGCACATACAGACCAATGCTTCCTGATGGTCTCTCATGTAGAGATACCTCAGAAACTTGGACTTTCTCTACCATAAGAGAGTCCTGTAAGTTACCTAGAAACATCTATGCCGATGCTTTCTTAGGTAACTATCGGGCACATACAGAGGAATGCTGCGGATGATTTCAGGATGATGAATAGAGCGACAGGGGGCTCACCTTCGGGCTTGTGGTGCGGCGGCCTGGAGCGGTCCCCGCGCCCCATGGCGGAGGCGAGCGACGAGCGGCGCCGCCCTGCCGGGCCCCCCCTGCCCCCCGCGCCCCCGCACCCGTACTATCGGCCCCCGCGCCCGGCCCCGCACAGCGCTACCGTGTTGTCGTGGTTGTGCCAGATTCCTGAAACACGAAAATTCAACATATATATATATAGATATAAAACAACATATTCAAATTGAAGGTGTAACCTCAAACATGCAAGATCAGTACGCGACCGGGTGCGCGAGAAGCTACACGTGTTGTCCGCACACAACTTTTATTTAGAGTATTTTTATTACAATTTTTTTAACTCCTACAAAAATTATTGAATTTATGACCATTGTAAATATGAGTTTACTAGAGATATCTATGATTACATTGGGAAAGCTTTTATTGAGCAGAGATCTTGTATTTGGATGTATTCAAGATCTCAACTTTTTACATACTGGGAGACGGCAAATAACATGATTTTTTATTTTTATCTTCTTCCCGGCTACACCCCAATTTATCGTCTTTGTAAACTGCTGGGGTCAGCTCTCTTCGTCCTCGGGTTGTAGTTTCTTCTGTCATAGACAACGTCACCAAGGCCATGTCTTCGAACCATGTTTTCTCTTTGCAGCATCCATGAATTTTTTGTCTGCCTCTAGATATCTTTTGAGGAATATCCATTTCTATTGCCTGGTTTACGACATGCTCGAGTTCTCTGCGTCCTATATGCCCATACCATCTCAATTGTCTTTCCATTGATTTTAAAAATTTATGGCGGTTTTAATTTGATCATTAATTTGTGTAGACAAGAATTTGGACACACCCAATTCAATAAACATATTCAGACCTCGTAAACGTAACTATCTCTTGAAATCTATTTAAGACACGTGTTTCGATGCATTCTGCATCATTTTCAAACATCGTATCAGTGTCACAATAGATTTTAAGAAAAAATGGTATTTACCAAGTAAAACTCAAATTAAAAACGGAATGATATTTCCACAAAATTACTGCCTAATCAATCAATGAAAATATTGAGATCTTTAAAAACATTCACAAATTTTGTCATCAAACTTGGTCTCTGGAGGCTTTCACTTTGTTAATATAATTATTTCCATAACAAAAATATGACCATACCATCCTTTAGTATCTGAAATCTCAATTTTCTCTAAACCAATTACTCAACAATCAATCCAAACTTTGGGAAACTTTTGGGAGTATTACATTTAATTGGTTTCCGGGTTCTCAACTTCATAAGAAACAATGTTCAAAGTAAAATCTATTTAAATTTCCGAATTTTAGAAGTTTAGTTTATTTTAACAAGGAGTTCTTTGGATATAATGGAATACGCAAGGACATCTGAAATTTCAATGCTTTTATTGAAAACATATGAACCATATTATCTGTAATTAAATTTATGTTAATATGTTTGAATATATTTCAAGGATATCAGAATAAAAAAAGAATGCCAAACCAGTAGAAAAGTTTTTTTAAAAACGAATCTAGCTATCCCACTCGCCTATGATCTAATTTTAATGATCTCTTATTCATAAGATTGTCTACTAATTTGAAAGCTTACTTACATAATTCAACCACAGATGTTGCCGAAAACTCACATGTGAAAGAACGTGTCAATCATATAAAATATGTACAAGTTCCGAAATTTTGAGAAGTGTTGTTATCAATTATGGGTAAAATGTGAATGGTAAATGTAACACGTGTACTCTTATTAGGTGATCACTTAATCAAACCATAAGAGTTTGTAAGCCCTGTGAATACCGAAACTCCCATATTCTTCTTTATTTTTTAATATTATCAATTTAAATCATTCCTGAATTTGTGAAGAAAAACCAAGAATTTCTGAGGAAAACTTTGGATATATTCAAAATATAGTGGATACATTCGGGAATTCAAAAGTATCATTATCACTCATCACTAATTTAACGTTTCAATTCCCTCGCGCTTAGATTATAAAATATTTCGATTTAATTCTCATTTAAATTTGACTGTTGGATAAACAAAATAAAACGCTTTGTATGAAATTTCAATTTTTTAATTTTTTTTCCGTATTTTCCAAACAGACATAACTTTGATGTTTTCAGGTCATGAAAATCTAAATTTCAGCGGCCGCTGAAATATAACGAATTGAAATCTGTTCGTCGCCCTTGAAACTTGAACCGACTACATTGGCCCTAATAAGCCTAGACAAGTTGACGGGATGTGACGCCATAGGCCCCGCGGGAAATCATTTCCAGAGTTAAAGGCGAGATCGTCTCCGAAGTCGAAGAAACATATATTATTTTCTTTATAGAATTCATCCCCTTTGACAAGAATATTGAAATGTATTTTCTTCCGAGAAAATGAGGGTTAGTGGAAGCGTATTCAATCTCCCTAAATAAACACTAAGGGTAGCAGTATATTTATGAGGAAGGGTATGTATATATGAATATCTTTTCAATTTCCCTATACTTTGTGCCGAACAATCTCTGCTCGTTAACATCAAGGAAAGTGATTATTTTTCGTGAACATTTTTTTTTACTATACCTTTGAAACGGTAATCAAAATTTTCTCGTTACTGTAATTATTCTTCTTTTTCCTTCTAATATGCTCAACCACTGGCACTGATGCATGAAAGGGAGGGTATAATAATAAAATATTTATATATTTTGAAAAATTATTTTATCAAATTTATTTCGTAAGATCGCAATGTAATAAGAACAATATTCGCAGTAATACAAAGGAGAGTGAATTCAAAATAAACAAACCCTCTCATCCAGCTGATATTCCAAGATGGACAAATAAACATTATTACAATATCAAAATGCCAACTGCAGCTCGGAAGTAAACAAGAGATCGTGATCGTCTCACATTGTGTGCAGTATGCACCAACTGAATGCATTAAAAGCGGCCTGTAGAGAGCGAAGATCCTTTGAAATCACAACCTTTTCATATTCCTTGTAGATTTAAGATTACGTTGTGCTCAATAAATGTTAGCGAATGAAAAACAAAGGTAGATTCTTTTAAAACAAGCATGTAGAGTTACTTAAATGTGGTATATGTATGTTTAGTATGTAAAAATACATTTACATACAAAACATGTATACAAAACATGTGTACTTGTTTACTTTTCCTTTTATGATATAACATTGTACCTTTTAATTTATCAATGTACATAAAGCTTATTTTAAAAGTTAAACATTTGTATAATACCATATATTGAGTTTTATTTCATTGCACAATAGTTTCGAAAACTACAGTTGTTTTACAAGTTTTCAAAACTAATTGTGCGTATTGAAATAAAACTCGCTACGTGGTGTTTAATATTTTAAATAATCAACATGTCTTCCACAAAGTTAATGCCGAACCAATACATAATATAATGGACATTAAGTTAATCATATTTTTGTTGCTACTTTTGTATAACATACATACACTCATCTTTTTTGTCTCTTATAGTTTTTTTTGTTAAGTATTTAAGAATATAAATACGCTTTAAATTTTCCCGTGAGTTTTATATTTTACAAAACTCATTTTATAACAATTACATGACTAGTACAAACCCTCATACAAAAATACTTTTTTTTTTCATCATATTCAAATATAAATTTAGATAAAATTAAAGGTATAAAAATTATCTTTAAATATCATAAGAAGAGATAATGAAGCAAGCAAAACAAAAATATAATAAAAGTGAAAACCTTATTTGTTAAATTTCTTAGAAAAAATATTATTTGATTCAAATGACCGATATTTATCGTGTGCTAAATATAACGTATAACACAATGCATTAAAATATCGTAAAGCTTCTTATAAAAAAACATTAATGAAAACTGTGTCATTAAATTAGTAAATTATTTAAAACAATACCATTAAATAAATTAATATTTAAATGGAATATAAAATATAATTGATCCCTAGACGTAATTCATTAATTTTAAGGGCTCATATTTCAGAATTCTAGGCTTCGACCCTAGAGAGTGGACGTAATAGGCTGTAGAAGATAAAAGTTAGCGCCGCGGGGGACAATTTGTCAAAATTTGCTGAAATATCATTCAAACCCATACCCTTAACCTAGGGATGGAATTTAATATACTCGTCGTATCAAGTTTTTCTGAACGCATTTTTTTAATGATCCAAACCTATCCTCTTACTAATATATAAAAAAACATGTTTAAAAATATATATATTATGGTGTTTTGGCTGTTAATACTTTCCTACTTTATTCGTTTGGGTAACTAGAGATAATACGTAGTCTTGGAAAATGTTTTTAATGCATACATAAAAACATAATATGCATATGAGACTAAGTTTGCTGTTAATTTTAAAACTTAGAATAAAATTAAATAATATTTCGTCCACATAACAAAATATGTAGATATCAAAAATATGTGTTATTTATTGCCACCCACTCTAATGGTATATAGGAATCTACATCAAGTTGATAAAATGTTAATTTGTTATTTTTATTATACAATTATATTATTTATTGATTCGGCATTAACTTTGTGGAATGACATGATTATTTTAATTTAATTAAACACTTGAATAATCCACTGAATTGAGTTATTTTTTTTTTGTCGTTTTCGAAACTAGTCGTAAATAAAAATAAAACTCAATTCAGTGGATTATTCGTGTGTTTAATTTAATTAAAATTTTATTATACAATATGAGGGCAAGGTGATTAATCCTGCGCTTCAGGTAACAGTGCAGGATGATATGTATTAAATAAATATTGAAGTGAAAAAACATATTTATTTAGACACACTATGAATTAAACTCAGAACCCAATATCCTAACCATTAAACAAAAATATGTTTTGTTTACTGCTAAATAAGTATGATACTATTGTATATTGACGAACTATTTTTTACCCACAACATTTTTAATTTGTGTCAAGTTGTTTTCAAATACGGTGAATGTTGCAAATGTATGAAGTGATCACTTTACCAGCCTATGATAGTTCATAAGCCCTGTAAATACCCAGACTTCCGTATTCTTCTTCATCTTTGATGAGATGTTAAAAACGTAACTACTTTTTGGATATATATATATATATATATATATATATATATATATATATATATATATATATATATGTATATATATATATATATATATATATATATATATTTTATAAATATATATTATATATATATATATATATATATATATATATATATATATATATATATATATATATATATATATATATATATATAAAAATAAATAAAACCCTTATCCGCACCCCAATGGTACATAGGGCACTGCGTCAAATTGACGCAGTGTTATCTTGATCATTACTTACATGAAGGCAAGGTGATCAGTCTTGCGCTTCGGGAACCAGTCCAGGGTAATATTAAATAAATATTAGAGTGTAAAATCACTAATATTTATTTTCACCCCCCCTGGGAATCGAACCCGGGACCTCCAGCACGGTAGATAAACACGCTGACCATTACACCACGGAGGTGGAGGCGGAAAAATCAATATTGTAATAAAATAAGCAAAATATAAAATGGTTTCTAATAAACTGTCTGAATATCAATGGAAATTTTTATAAAAAAAAACTTAAAATCAACAAAAATAAAAACAAACAAGTAATATTGTTTTATTTATTCAAAGTTGAAAAAAAATCCCTAAAGTTTTCCCGGTAGTTAGATTTACTCATTTAACTTTGAATATAAACCCGATGTCGTGTAAATCCGTGAGTTAAATAAACGCGTACGTAAACAGCTAAAGCTTTTCGATTTCAGAAACTTTAGGCAGAAAGCTCTACGCTTTACACTTAATTCACTTTACGATGCAAAAGCTCTCCAGTGAAACTATACCCAGCTTTATAAGTCTTTTATAACTTTATCCTTTGAATGGGGACAACTTCAAATAGGAGCTTTTACGTTGTTCCGTGCATTACAATACGTAACATATATTATTCGATTGAATTGCGAATACTATCGTAACGACATCGAAACGATTTAATGTGTTAGTTATTTAAATAAAATACCTACTTTAAGTATTAACAGGAATGGTTTTTTTAATATAGTATACGAAAGTGAATAAACTCGATTATTCAAATGAAACTAGTATTTGCGTTATAAACGATATTTACAATAAATATCCCAAATATTTATATTTCCGATAATAAAGGAATGATTAAGAAGATATTCGCTATCACAGAATTCATTCCACCTGAGACTACCGAAGAGTCTCACGCCCGATTTTTTTAAGAATGTACATAAATTAAAATTTCTTTGTTTTTTAAAACCTAAATTGAAAAAAAAAATTAAAAAAAAATAAATAAATATATATATATATATATATATATATATATATATATATATATATATATATATATATATATATATATATATATATTTATATATATATATATATATATATATATATATAAATATATATATATATATATATATATATATATATATATATATATATATATATATATATAAATATATATATATATATATATATATATATATATATATATATATATATTTATATATATATATATATATATATATATATATATATATATATATATATATATATATATATATATATATATATATATATATATATATATATATATATATATATATATATGTATATATATATATATATATATATATATATATATATATATATATATATATATATATACATATATTTATATATTTTTAAAAAAATTAACCTCTCGATTACTGCTTTCTTTTCAAAACCAAACGATATTTCGACAAAAAACTTATTTTTTCGATGCAAAAAAGGTATTTTAAGATAAAAATCAATTAGGTAAAATGTTACATTTAGTTGCAAAATAAAGAATAC
>NW_028280987.1:0-70000 GCF_059751285.1 Brachycentrus maculatus | reverse complement strand
CATTTCCCTCACTCCTTTCAAGAACGACATAAATCAAAAATCGTCCATTTTCAGTTGTGCATGTTTTCGGAATGCCTAAAAAATGTACTATATCCCAGCAAAAGAGGCATTTTTTTTACTTAATATTTACCCGCTACAGGGCAGAAAATGTTGTTTTTGCATTTTGAAGAAAAGGTATTTTTTTTTTTTTTTTTTTAAATATACTTCATATTTTTCGACTGGAGAAAAAACCTTCAGGTTTTACCTAAAAAGATCTGTTGCACAGTAAAAAGTTAAATAAGTGGCTTGATATTTATTTTTAATGCATTGTGTTATATTTTTAAACTTTAAAAACGTTTTCCTGAAAAATCAGGTTTTTTGATTTATGACGTTCTTGAAAGGAGTAAACGATTTGTATAAATTTTTTGTAGTGTTGTTAAAACGTAATGATTTTATTTTAATGACCTGATGATGGAATGATTTTCCCAAACCGGTAGTCACGAAAAATTATTCATAAAAGTGATATTACACAATGTGAAGGATGAATGATAAGGAGAGTGTTTTATTACCATACCACAAAGTTATCAATGCTTTTAATATACAAAATATATTTAAATAATTAAAAGACAAAAAGTAGATGTATATATTTAACAAACATTTTAAGTGTGTCCAAATACTTGTTCACAAATCTGGATTTTCTCAATTATAGGATTTTTTATAAAAAAATAACTCCTTTGATTGAAGATAATTCAGATTTGTGAATAAGTATTTGGACAGACTCAAAATGTTAAAAATAAATTAACTGGTCAAATTGTAAGTTAAAATAATACAATTTAAAAGCATATTTTCAAGCGTTTCTCATGTATGTATGTTATTATAATCTAGGATTCAACCTCTAGTACAAATGAAAGAATTTCTGCTGCTTCTTTCATCTCGCTAAAGATGTCTTCATTTCAGAAACTAGAAACTGCTGAAATGCAAATGATTAGATGGTCAGCTGGAGTGTCCCTTAGAGACAAAATGAAGAGTTCACGCATTCGTGGGAGCCTGGCTGTAACAGGCATCAATAGTAAGGTAGAGGAAAGGCAATTGGAGGTGGTATGGGCACATAGGACGCAGAGAACCTGATCATATTGTGAACCAGCCAATCGCCATGGATGTTCTTCATAAGACATCTAAAGGAAAACCAAAGAATTCATGGATGCTGCAGAGAGATAACATGATACGAAGACATGGCCTAGGTGACGTTGTCCATGACAGAAGGACCTACAGCCTGAGGACGAGGAGAGCTGACCACAACAGTCTACAAAGACGATAAGTTAAAACAAATCGAGGAAGAAGATTGAACCAGAATATCGTTCAAAATATCACCGTTTTTTTTATTATTTTAATTTGATGTACTAATTTTACCATTTTTAGGGACAATGGCACCACAAAAGCCGAAAACCTGACCTGAATTTAATCATTGAGTAACTTTATTAATTTACCGTTCAGAAGACCCGCTTTGTCGTATCGATTTATGCGCAATATGTGGGCGTTTGTAGTTCGTTAGTATGCACAACGTGTATGTCGACTTCCAGTGGGTGCGTATGAAGAGACAGCTGTTGCGAGGCGAATCTCTCCCAGCGGCCTTCGAAGGTCAAAGACAGTATAAGGGACACTAACTAAGTAATCATCACGTCGCTTCCCTCAGAGGTAAGCAGAGAAAAACCTCTGCCTTTGCAAACACTCTTCGTCTCATTCTTCTTCAACCCACATCCGCACCCTTCTTCTTCTTCTTTTTGTTGATCCTAGGGATCTGTTTGTGCTTCCGCATGTCGCTCTTGGGATGTCGACTCCCAGCTGTCTTTACATCTTTTCGGAGGTCTGCCTGGGGGTCTGCGTCCTTCAGGGTTGCCTTGGAGGGCGATACGTGAAAGTCTGCCTTCTGACATTCTGTTTATATGTTCCTTCCAGTATCGCCTTCGTTGTCGTCCCCACCTCACGATATCTTCCGTCTTACACATGCTACGGATGTCGGTATTCCTTACTCGGTCTCGCAATGTGTTTCCGGTTGTGGATCGGAGAGTCCTCATCTCGGAGGTTCCAAGTCGAGATTTTGTTCTGAAGTATCTGCTCTTACCTCAATCCCATAAGTGGCTATTGGTCGAACACATGTTTTGTATATTTCCATTTTACTTTCTTTCATCCGTACCCGATCGTGAGAAAAAACCCTACTAGAGGACCCTAGCTCCTTAGGAAACCATCGTCATCGATAGGCCAACCTTTTGTTGATAATGCTGTAATATAACCTATCTTATTTTTGTATACACAAGCAAGGAATTTCTGTTTTCTGTGTGCGTCAATGTAACGTCGTTGAATGATTGATGAGGTATGAAGAATACAATCGAAATCCACATTATCTCGTCCAGCGGTCATTAAAGACAGGTCATTAGAGACATAACGACTAGACAAATAAACAAATAACCTACTAACAGACCATCACGCCACTCTCTGCAGAGGTAGGCAGAGAGAATAAATTTCTTGAATGCTTTTCGCAGATACTTTGTGGCACATTTTATAATCTTTATTCAATAAAACAATTTTAAAACAAATCAACGATGCAAATTAACGGAGCAGAGGAAGACCTAGGAAAATCCATTCGGGGTTGACGTATTCGCTATGCAATGCATGATAAAAACAATATTTAGGAGTTTTTGAAATCATATTTTTTATTTTCAATATTATTCATATTTAAAGCTTTTATTTTGTGGTTCGTCATTTTTACTTATTTATTTTTTTACAAAAATTCCCTCAGAGGTAAGCAGAGAAAAACCTCTGCCTTTGCAAACACTCTTCGTCTCATTCTTCTTCAACCCACATCCGCACCCTTCTTCTTCTTCTTTTTGTTGATCCTAGGGATCTGTTTGTGCTTCCGCATGTCGCTCTTGGGATGTCGACTCCCAGCTGTCTTTACATCTTTTCGGAGGTCTGCCTGGGGGTCTGCGTCCTTCAGGGTTGCCTTGGAGGGCGATACGTGAAAGTCTGCCTTCTGACATTCTGTTTATATGTTCCTTCCAGTATCGCCTTCGTTGTCGTCCCCACCTCACGATATCTTCCGTCTTACACATGCTACGGATGTCGGTATTCCTTACTCGGTCTCGCAATGTGTTTCCGGTTGTGGATCGGAGAGTCCTCATCTCGGAGGTTCCAAGTCGAGATTTTGTTCTGAAGTATCTGCTCTTACCTCAATCCCATAAGTGGCTATTGGTCGAACACATGTTTTGTATATTTCCATTTTACTTTCTTTCATCCGTACCCGATCGTGAGAAAAAACCCTACTAGAGGACCCTAGCTCCTTAGGAAACCATCGTCATCGATAGGCCAACCTTCCAAGTATAGAAATACTCATCCCCAAACCAAGAATGTTCTGTAAGTGAAGTACAGGGAGTGAGTTTGAAGTGTCTCTAGATATAGGCGAAGAGAACACAAACATCTCTTTTCTCCCCGTTAACCTGAATCTCACCTCCAAATCGGTTTTACGAGTCAACTCCATATTAAAAGCGGAACAAACCAACAAACAAGGCTGGTGGAATCCTTGCACTGACACAGATATCATCGAGTAAGTTATGAACACATATTGAATGCTGGACGATGTATAACACTCACATACTAATATAAGCTAATATAATAAAAATTAAAATGATATTTTCTGACGTTTCTCATGTCGCTCACTCCTTTCAAGAACGTCATAAATCAAAAATCGTCATTTTTCAGCTGTGCATGTTTTCGGAATGCCCAGAAAATGTACTATATCCCAGCAAAAGCGGCATATTTTAAACTTAATATTTACCCGCTACATGGAACAAAGTGTTGTTTTTGCATTTTGAAGAAAAGGTATTGTTTAATTATTTTTTTAAATATACAAAATATTTTTCAAATGGAAAAAAAACCTTCAGATTGTACCTAAAAAGTTTTGTTGCACAGTAAAAAGTTACATAAGAGGCTTGATATTTATTTTTAATGCATTGTTTTATATTTTTAAACTCTAAAAACGTTCTCCTGAAATTTCACATTTTTTTATTTATGACGTTCTTGAAAGGAGTGAGCGATGTGTGCGACTAAAATCCAGGATTCGGACCTCATATACTAATAATACAGTTTCTGCTCAATAAAAAGCTTCTTTTCATCTCACTAATAGATGGCTCTAGTGAAGTTCTAGTTATTCAAGAACAATGTTTCAAAATTGGTTCATACATTTATATAGAACTTCCAAGAATTCGAGTAGTGTGGTTGTCAATAATGGGTAGAATTCGTAAATGTTACACGTGTGTAAAGTGGTCGCTTAAACCAGCGTATGACGGTCAGCCCCGTTAATGCTCGGTCTTCCATATTCTTCTTCATCTTTGATGAGATGTCAAAAATAATATGAAAATAACTCCTGTAATTGGAGATAATCAAGAGATCATTTTGTGAACGTGTAAGTTTTCGTTTTTTCTGTGTAATGGATCTTGTAGTTCAATGTACGTTACCAAAAAGAGTGTTAATCGCTTTTTGAGTGCTTTTCTGGAAGGTGCTTTCTTGTGTTATGTGAGAGTAAATACCCAGACTTCCACATTCTTCTTCATCTTTGATGAGATATCAAAAAATAATACAAAATAAAGAGTTCACGCATTCGTGGCAGCCTGGCTGTAACAGGCATCAATAGTAAGGTAGGGGAAAGGCAATTGGAGGTGGTATGGGCACATAGGACGCAGAGAACGTGGTCATATTGTGAACCAGGCAATAGCCGTGGATTTTCCTCGGAAGACATCAAGGGAAACCAAAAATTCTTGAATGCTGCATAGGATGTAGAGAAGCTGAACATATTAACATATTACCGCCATGGATTTTTGCTACAGAATGATAACATGATTCGAAGGCAAAACCTAGGTAACGATAGAAGAACCTACAACAGGAATTATCGATAAAATTTTAAACAAGGTGTGTTTACATGGTTTGGTCATACTTTTTTGTCCTGACATACACTTCTCGCCTCCTTCAGATCCATACATCTAGTCATACTTGCCCTCCGATTACGCAGACTTTTGACACCGCCAGATTTTAGGTTCTGATTGATCTGATCGTGTCAAGTCTTTTTCAGCCGTCCTCGTTCTGTTTTTTCTTGCACACACATATATGTGTGTGCAATATATGTAAAATCCAGATTTGTGAACAAGTATTTGGACACACTCAAAATGTTATGAACGATGAATGATAAGGAGATTGTTACCATACTACATAGTTAGCAATGCTCTTTATATCCAAAATGTACTGTTCTGTATTATTTGTATTTCGTACGGCGCAGGTGACACTCAGTACTGTCATTCCAGCCGAGAAAGTGAGTGACATACTGAAATACATTGTTGCGTGTGTGTGCCCACTAAAGTACAGTACAGTTATCATTCGACTACACACATTAGTCATCAACAATATCGATTGAACTCTCAAACCACTCGCCTGAAATCGAGACATACTCGATTGATTCATTCGCCCTTTCACTTGTCGCTCAATCCTTTCAACAACGTCATAAATCAAAAATCGTCAATTTTCCGTTGTGCCCAATTTTCGGATTGCCCAGAAATTTTTGTACTGTATCCCAGCAAAAGCGGCATATTTTTAAATTAATATTTACCCGCTACAGGGCAGAAAGTGTTGTTTTTGCATTTTGAAGAAAACGTTTTGTTTTTTTTTACTTTTAAATATGCTTAATATTTTTCAAATGGAGAAAAAATCTTCAGGTTTTACTTAAAAAGATGCACAGAAAAAAGTTCAGTAAGTGGCTTGATATTTATTTGAAATACATTTTATTACATTCTTAAATTTTAAAAACGATCTCCTGAAAAATCAAGTTTTTTGATAAATGACGTTGTTAAATGGAGTGAGCGATATATCGCTCACTCCTTTCAAGAACGTCATAAATCAAAAAACTTTTCAGGAGAACGTTTTAAAAGTTAAAAAATATGATATAATGTATTAAAAATTAATATCAAGCCACTTATTGAAATTTTAACTGTGCAACTGATCTTTTTATGTAAAACCTGAAGTAATAGATTTATATTATCCACTGACACTTCGTGATGGAATTGCATTTTTAATTTATTATTAGATTAAAACCAATATTTTTAGCTTTTCCACTTTTTTATTTGACCAGCGACCGGGTTTCGTCGTTACCGACATCATCAGACTGGATGACAGAAACAGACCGACATCACCAGTCTGATGATGTCGGTAACGACGAAACCCGGTCGCTGGTCAAATAAAAAAGTGGAAAAGCTAAAAATATTGGTTTTAATCTAATAATAAATTAAAACCTGAAGGTTATTTCTCCATTTGAAAAATATTAAGTATATTAAAAGAAATAATTAAATGAAACCTTTTCTTCAAAATGCAAAAACATCACTTTCTGCCCTGTAGCGGGTAGATATTAAGTTAAAAATATGCCGCCTTTGCTGGGATATATGTACAATAGTACAATTTCCGGGCATTTCGAAAACATGCAGAACTTAAAATTGACGATTTTTTATTTATGACGTTCTTGAAAGGAGTGAGCGATATGTATTACGGATTGTAAAGGAATTTAAAATAAAGAAGAAAAAAATTGTAGAAGAAGATAATTTGGAATGAAACTGGTCACCGAGTCGTTTAAAATATTGTTAGTTATGCTTTACGTGGAACAGGAGTGCATGACACAAACTGGTTAATTTAACAGTAATAAATAGCCAGTTCGAATCCGGTACCAGTATGAAGTTATATGCCCATCTGAATTTATGTTTTCCTGGTTTCGTATTATATAATAAAATTTAAATTATATTTTGTTTATGAAAGGAAACTGTTATTTTTAAATTTCACGCTTGAATCTTCAATAAAAAAATTAAAACATCCTAAAAAAGCCTTACATGATATGAAAAAAACACTGTGCGATCATACCTTTTTATAAACATGTGTGTATAAATATTCTAAATAAGTATTATAAAATATTTTAAATATTCTGTCGAATTCTATTCTCTCAACTCATTACATTGTGAATATTCATTCGAACTCTCTCAACTCATCATATTTTGAATATTCATTCGAACTCTCTCAACTCATCATATTTTGAAAATTCATTCGAACTCTCTCAACTCATCATATGATGAATATTCTTTTGAACTCTCTCAACATATTAAATTTTGAATATTCTAAATGTAATATTATGTGTGTATTCTAAATACATATTATGTGTGTATTCTAAATGTATTCTAAATAATATTCTAAATATAATATTATATTAAATATAAATTTAGGTGTGTTGATAAGGTAGAACGAATGAGTGAGGAAAGAACGATAAAACAAATTTATGAGGCGATTGTAATTGGAAAAAGGAGCAGAGGAAGACCGAGAAAAACATGGTACGATCAGGTATGCCAAACACTTGAAAGTGGTCACTCTAAGAGTCGTAACAATCGGCGGGTATGTATGAGGAGATGCATGAACGTGAAAGAGGCGAAGAATGTTTGCAAAGACAGAGTGGTGTGGCGTTCTATTCTCTCTGCCTACCCATGCGGGGAAGCGGCGTGATAGTTAGTTAGTTAGTTAGTTGTATAATAAAACCCTCTCAATCTGTGATATTTTAAATATTTTTTCGAACTCTTTCATTTTAAAATATTTTTAATATTCTTTCGAACTCTCTCAACTCATGATTTTTTGAAAATTCTCGTGTTCGCCAATGAAGCAATCAAGGAAGCGACGTGATGGTTTATTTATTTATTTTTTTATCATATACGTCCGCCTATATTTATCATATATGTCCGCCTCCGTAGTGTAATGGTCAGCACGCTTAACTACCGTTCTGGAGGACCCGGGTTCGATTCCCAAGGGGGGTAAAATAAATATTAGTGATTTTTTCACTGTCATATTTATTCGATATTACCCTGGACTGGTACCTGAAGCGGAGGGCTGATCACCTTTCCTTCGTGTGTAAACGATCAAGATAACACTGCGTTTACATGACGCAGTGCCCTATGCACCATTGGGGTGCGGATAAGGGTTTTATTATTTTATTATTAAACGTAATAACAAATGTCCAAAATATGTATTCACTGAGTTTTCCCGTGCCGAGAGCACATTTTAAAATATTTATTTAAATAATTACAATGAAATAAATTTTTATATGCAATCAAATACAACATGGCCCTATGATTATGATAGTATGTTCTTTTAACCATTTTCCGCACCCAATGGTGCATAGGGCACTGCATCGCATAAAAGAGTGCTATCTCGATTGTTAACACACGAAGGAAAGGTGATCGGCCCTCCGCTTCAGGTACATTGAGTACCGTAACAGGCCAAGGTTATACTGAATAAATATTAGAGTGAAAAATCAGATATTTATTTGACTCCC
Organism: Brachycentrus maculatus; assembly: GCF_059751285.1. Lineage (NCBI taxonomy): Eukaryota > Metazoa > Arthropoda > Insecta > Trichoptera > Brachycentridae > Brachycentrus > Brachycentrus maculatus. The sequence continues at coordinate 61,620 of NW_028280987.1, read as the reverse complement.
CCTGGGAATCGAACCTGGCACCTCCAATGCGGTAGCCCAGCGTGCTGACCATTACGCTACGGACGAATTGTTAGTTTATGTTATTTCATAAAGTGAATGCCAAATCACTAAATGTTTTGTCTTCATTTTTATATGCAATCAAATACAACATGGCCCTATGATTATGATAGTATGTTCTTTTTACCATTTTCCGCACCCAATGGTGCATAGGGCACTGCATCGCATAAAAGAGTGTTATCTCGATTGTTAACACACGAAGGAAAGGTGATCGGCCCTCCGCTTCAGGTACATTGAGTACCGTAACAGGCCAAGGTTATCCTGAATAAATATTAGAGTGAAAAATCAGATATTTATTTGACTCCCCCTGGGAATCGAACCTGGCACCTCCAATGCGGTAGCCCAGCGTGCTGACCATTACGCTACGGACGAATTGTTAGTTTATGTTATTTCATAAAGTGAATGCCAAATCACTAAATGTTTTGTCTTCACATCAGGAAGCTGAACTTTTGGAACTACCAGAAAAATATAGCATACAGTACGTTTAAAATAATTATTTTTAAATATTTAATGGGTAGTCATATATGGAATTGTGTACTGAAAATTGCTTGCTATTAATGTAGACCATATATGGCCAACCATCGGACCGCCGAGCTAAGTTGTCCAGCCCTCATTATGTCAAATTAACGCACATAATTTTTATTTTTGACAGCACACAGACGTGTATTCTTCATGTCTCCATTCTAACTAATAATTTGAGTAGAGTGGTTGTCAATAATGGGTAGAATTGGTGAATGTTACGCGTGTGTAAAGTGATTACTTAAACTCGTCTATGACGGTCGTCAGCCCCATAAATGCCCAGACTTCCATATTTTCCTTCATCTTTGATGAGATGTCAAAAAATAATATCAATATTGGGGAATCTGGATGGTTCCATTCTCCTCACATGTCGCTCACTCCTTTCAAGAACGTCATAAATAAAAAATCTACAATTTTCAGTTATGCATGTTTTGGGAATGCCCAGAAAATGTTCTATATCCCAGCGAAAGAGGCATATTTTTAACTTAATATTTACCCGCTACAGGGCACAAAGTATTGTTTTTGCATTTTGAAGAAAAGGTATTGTTTAATTATTTTTTTAAATATACTAAATATTTTTCAAATGAAGAAAAAACCTTCAAGTTTTACCTAAAAAGATCTGTTGCACAGTAAAAAGTTCAATAAGTGGCTTGATATTTATTTTTAATACATTGTATTATATTTTTAAACATTAAAAGCGTTCTCCTGAAAAATCAAGTAATTTGATTTATGACGTTATTGAAAGAAGTGAGCGATGTGTGCACCACTGTCTCCTTTGTTGCCTTCCCCACCTAACGACAACTTTGAGCTCGCATATTGCTTTATTATGTTTAATAATTTAAAGACCGAATGATAATTTGGACCTCAACCAAGAAAAGGTTGCCCTTGTCTGATGTACTGATAACTTACGCAAAGATACTATTTTTTCTTGGCAGAAACATGAAGGTTACGCTTTATAAATATAACAAACCTTTTGTTTAGAGACAGAATGATAATTTGGACCTAAACCGAGGAAAGGTTGCCTTTGCCTGATGTAGACTTACGCAAAGATACTAATTTTTCTTAGCAGAAACATGAAGGTTGCGCTTTAGAAATATAATAAACCTTTTGTTTATAGACAGAATGATAAAGACAGGCTTTAAATTTAGAGACAGAATGATAATTTGGACCTAAACCGAGAAAAGGTTGCCTTTGCCTGATGTAGACTTACGCAAAGATACTAATTTTTCTTGGCAGAAACATGAAGGTTACGCTTTAGAAATATAACAAACCTTTTGTTGATAATGCTGTAATATAACCTATCTTATTTTTGTATACACAAGCAAGGAATTTCTGTTTTCTGTGTGCGTCAATGTAACGTCGTTGAATGATTGATGAGGTATGAAGAATACAATCGAAATCCACATTATCTCGTCCAGCGGTCATTAAAGACAGGTCATTAGAGACATAACGACTAGACAAATAAACAAATAACCTACTAACAGACCATCACGCCACTCTCTGCAGAGGTAGGCAGAGAGAATAAATTTCTTGAATGCTTTTCGCAGATACTTTGTGGCACATTTTATAATCTTTATTCAATAAAACAATTTTAAAACAAATCAACGATGCAAATTAACGGAGCAGAGGAAGACCTAGGAAAATCCATTCGGGGTTGACGTATTCGCTATGCAATGCATGATAAAAACAATATTTAGGAGTTTTTGAAATCATATTTTTTATTTTCAATATTATTCATATTTAAAGCTTTTATTTTGTGGTTCGTCATTTTTACTTATTTATTTTTTTACAAAAATGTTAATAAAATTAGTATATAACCACTCACCGAGATTTTTACGTCTACCGGTTTCGAGACGTACCCGTCTCTTCGTCAGGACAATCGAAGGTGAAGGGTAGTATTGTTTGCATGCTGTGTTAGTACACAGCATGCAAACAATTCACTTATATTTTTTAAATCATGTTTTCATATTGTTTTCATATATCGTAGTCATACAGGAGAAAGTGACCAAGTGCTTTTTTTAACAAAAACGTAATCATTGATTATTTGATATCTTACTAGCTTAATATTGCCCTGAAAAAATCCCAAAGGATTTTAAGCTTGGAAGTATAATATATTGACTTGTTAAAAATGACTAACTGCGTTGATGTTTATTTTCTTGCCAAGCAATAGTGACTTACATAAATGGCCCTCCTGAACATTTTACGTTTTGGTAGTTGGTCACTTTCTCCTGTACGACTACGATATTGTCATATAGTCAAATATGTACATAGTTCGTATAGTCGAGTTTTTGGTGAGGGAAGGATAATTAACCATGAGTATGTCAGTGTTTTAGAATTTACTACATAAACCCTGATGATGACAAGGTTCTTGTTGAAACCGGTTGGATAAACTGTACCAATAAAAAGTGGTTAAAACAAAGTTGTTTTATTTTATAAAGAGATAGTAAACTTCTTTGTGTTTGCAAACGTCCCTTGCCTCTTCTACATTGGTGTGAACTCCTGACCTGACCACGCTAGACTATTTGAAATGTAGTGATCATGACAAGTTTTTCTAAGTCTTCCTCTGCTCGTATTTCCATTCATTTGCATCATAGTTTTGCCTTACCGTTCTCTCCACACTTATTTGTTCCACGTGTCCAAACCATCTCAATACACCTTTTTTTTAAATTGATCTACGATGCCTATCTTAGCCTTGCATTACTTCCTTATTTCATTATTTAACCATGGTTTTGCCGCACTGCAGATTACATTTCGTAAACACATAATTTTATTTGATCACACATCGCTCACTCTTTTCAACATCGTAATATATCACAACACTTGATATTTCAGGAGATCCTTTTTAATATTTAAGAATATAATAAAATGTATTAAAAATAAATATCAATCCATTCATTGGACTTTTTACTGTGCAACAGATCTTTTTAGGTAAAACCTGAAGGTTTTTTCTCCATTTGAAAAATATTTAGCATATTTAAAAATATAATTGAACAATACATTTTCTTCAAAATACAAAAACAAAACTTTCTGCCCTGTAGCAGATAAATATTAAATAAAAAATATGCCGCTTTTGCTGGGATATAGTACATTTTATGTGCATTCCGAAATTATGCCCAACTGAAAATTGGCGATTATTGATTTATGACGTTCTTGAAAGGAGTGAGCGATGTCTTAAATCAAGATTTAAATAAAAAACCTTAAACTAAAATTAAGGGTACTTCTTTAAAAAATAGAATATAATACTTACAGTGAAACATGGGAGGTTGTCTTGCAGGTCTAAATGGAGTCGCTCCGACCACCAAACTTTCACATTTCATCACTATAAACACTAAACTTGTAAAATATAAGAAAGTCATGGCTAAACTAACAACTGAACAATTTACCTTGGAAGTCTTGGTACCAAAAAAATCGTTCAAAAAATTTACTATGTTGGATTTCACGTTTCTTGAATGACTTCCATCGTCATCCAAAAATGGACTGGTGGTTTTTTCCCCATTTCGATTTGAATTTTCACATCTTTCGGTGCTCCTTCTCTTCGGTTTGGAGCCGATTGATGAAGCGTTATCCTCCTCGCCTCCCATCAACCTTTCCCGTTCCATATTGGACCCTTATTCTGATCAGGGTCGAGAGTACTTGGCACGTTTTATCATAGAATCATGTCTCTTAGTCTAAATGTTTTGCTGGTCTGTTTCGATGCTTTAATTCGATTAAAGTATCTTTTTAGCTTTTGTTCATGCTTGGATGGAATGTCGGCTGGTCTGAAACAAACAAAAAGGTATTAAAAGGTTACGTGGAGCGAATGAATGATAAAAAAGTATATTTAGCAAGGGCAAGAACTGAAGGCGGTCAATCAAAAAAGACTTGGCATGATCAGATCAATCAGAACCTTAAATTCGGTCGTGTCAAAAGTCTACGCAGACGGAGGATACGTACGACTAGATGTTTTGGTGTATAGAAAGCTAGGAGTATATATATATATATATATATATATATATATATATATATATATATATATATATATATATATATATATATATATATATATATATATATATATATATATATATATATATATATAAATATATTATATATATATATATATATATATATATATATATATATATATATATATATATATATATATATATATATATATATATCTATCTTTCTTTCTATTCTTTAAGTGTCTATAATTTTTCTCTCTTTTCCAATGTATCGTAAAACATTTCCCTTTCAAACTCTCTCAATCCGTGATATTTTAAATATTCTTGCGAAATTTCTCAATCCGTGATATTATAAATATTTTTTCGAAATCACTCAACTCGTGATATTTTGAATATTCTTTCGAACCTTCTCAATCCGTGATATTTTAAATATTCTTTCGAAATTTCTCAATCCGTGATATTATAAATATTTTTTCGAAATCACTCAACTCGTGATATTTTGAATATTCTTTCGAACTTTCTCAATCCGTGATATTTTGAATATTCTTCCGAACTCACTCAATCCAAATCCAAAATAGCTGATTTTTCAAAGTTGCATTTATTTGATATTACCCTGGACTGGTACCTTAAACCCATACCTTATCGCCTTTCTTTCAATATCGATTATATTTAATACGACCAGTGCCCTATGCACCATTGGTTGCGGCAAATTTAAGAAAGAAAAAAAGAGATATTTATTAAGACCCCTTCTGGGTATCGAACCGAGACCTTGTGTTCGCCAGCCAAAAGCGCCAACCACTGTGGCACCTATCAGGAGAGCAGAATCGCAGAAGGGGATCCTGTTTTAGTTTATCAGGGCGATCGGAACAGCTGTCACGATGATTGGCGATATGATTGGGAGAAGGAAATACCAGGCGCGCAGCATCGGAGAGGAGGTATTCGAGTTGTATATCTGCGAGATCGTGTACCGTTACCACGGAGTATAGTCGGGCCGGTGACCCCTTGTCATTATAATATAGGTAGGTACCCTATACCAACGTAATAATCATATTACAAAGACAGCGTGTCCACAAAAATCGCAGACATTTTCAAATCTATTGCGGTAAATTTACGTTTAAATATAAAAATGATTTATTGCATATTTAATTTATTATTAGATTAAAACCAATATTTTTAGCTTTTCCACTTTTTTATTTGACCAGCGACCGGGTTTCGTCGTTACCGACATCATCAGACTGGTACCAGTCTGATGATGTCGGTAACGACGAAACCCGGTCGCTGGTCAAATAAAAAAAGTGGAAAAGCTAAAAATATTGGTTTTAATCTAATAATAAATTAAAAATGCAATTCCATCACGAAGTGTCAGTGGATAATATAAATCTATTTATTGCATAGTTTCACGAGTAACCTGCTCCGCGCGTATTCACTGTATTGTAGTATTTAACGTTAGAAAAAGGTCCCTATTTTAGAGTGAAATTGGAGGACTTTAAATGATTATAATTCTGTTTCTACAATAGTTATAAGACATAGGAACACAGATAATATTGTACTCTAATTTATTGCATAGTTTCACGAGTAACCTGCTCCGCGCGTATTCACTGTATTGTAGTATTTAACGTTAGAAAAAGGTCCCTATTTTAGAGTGAAATTGGAGGACTTTAAATGATTATAATTCTGTTTCTACAATAGTTATAAGACATAGGAACACAGATAATATTGTACTCTAATTTATTGCATAGTTTCACGAGTAACCTGCTCCGCGCGTATTCACTGTATTGTAGTATTTAACGTTAGAAAAAGGTCCCTATTTTAGAGTGAAATTGGAGGACTTTAAATGATTATAATTCTGTTTCTACAATAGTTATAAGACATAGGAACACAGATAATATTGTACTCTAATTTATTGCATAGTTTCACGAGTAACCTGCTCCGCGCGTATTCACTGTATTGTAGTATTTAACGTTAGAAAAAGGTCCCTATTTTAGTACTGGTACCAGTCTGATGATGTCGGTAACGACGAAACCCGGTCGCTGGTCAAATAAAAAAAGTGGAAAAGCTAAAAATATTGGTTTTAATCTAATAATAAATTAAAAATGCAATTCCATCACGAAGTGTCAGTGGATAATATAAATATATTTATTGCATAGTTTCACGAGTAACCTGCTCCGCGCGTATTCACTGTATTGTAGTATTTAACGTTAGAAAAAGGTCCCTATTTTAGAGTGAAATTGGAGGACTTTAAATGATTATAATTCTGTTTCTACAATAGTTATAAGACATAGGAACACAGATAATATTGTACTCTAATTTATTGCATAGTTTCACGAGTAACCTGCTCCGCGCGTATTCACTGTATTGTAGTATTTAACGTTAGAAAAAGGTCCCTATTTTAGAGTGAAATTGGAGGACTTTAAATGATTATAATTCTGTTTCTACAATAGTTATAAGACATAGGAACACAGATAATATTGTACTCTAATTTATTGCATAGTTTCACGAGTAACCTGCTCCGCGCGTATTCACTGTATTGTAGTATTTAACGTTAGAAAAAGGTCCCTATTTTAGAGTGAAATTGGAGGACTTTAAATGATTATAATTCTGTTTCTACAATAGTTATAAGACATAGGAACACAGATAATATTGTACTCTAATTTATTGCATAGTTTCACGAGTAACCTGCTCCGCGCGTATTCACTGTATTGTAGTATTTAACGTTAGAAAAAGGTCCCTATTTTAGTACTGGTACCAGTCTGATGATGTCGGTAACGACGAAACCCGGTCGCTGGTCAAATAAAAAAAGTGGAAAAGCTAAAAATATTGGTTTTAATCTAATAATAAATTAAAAATGCAATTCCATCACGAAGTGTCAGTGGATAATATAAATCTATTTATTGCATAGTTTCACGAGTAACCTGCTCCGCGCGTATTCACTGTATTGTAGTATTTAACGTTAGAAAAAGGTCCCTATTTTAGAGTGAAATTGGAGGACTTTAAATGATTATAATTCTGTTTCTACAATAGTTATAAGACATAGGAACACAGATAATATTGTACTCTAATTTATTGCATAGTTTCACGAGTAACCTGCTCCGCGCGTATTCACTGTATTGTAGTATTTAACGTTAGAAAAAGGTCCCTATTTTAGAGTGAAATTGGAGGACTTTAAATGATTATAATTCTGTTTCTACAATAGTTATAAGACATAGGAACACAGATAATATTGTACTCTAATTTATTGCATAGTTTCACGAGTAACCTGCTCCGCGCGTATTCACTGTATTGTAGTATTTAACGTTAGAAAAAGGTCCCTATTTTAGAGTGAAATTGGAGGACTTTAATTGATAATAATTATTTTGTTTTAATATATTATTTTAACACTCCGTATAAGCAAAGATATCCATATATATATTACAGGACAAACTATACCTACTTAATACATGGCTATATTACTACAGCATACAGCATTACGAAAGTCGAAATTGTAAAAATAAATTATATAAAAATTTTCCTTGGTTTAACTTGAATTTAACGTAAGGCAGGATATACGAAATCTCGCAAATTAATTTTATTTGAACCAGGGTAACATTTAACGTAATATTATATTTTATTAATAAAACACTGTTTTGTATTAAAAAAATAAGTTTTACTTCCAACTCAATACGTTGTTTTGAATGGAAAAGAGTGATCGAAATGTAAGGAGCTAATAAAAAATGATTTTTTAATCTAAAGGTGTTTTTTTTAAGAGGTTTACAAATTCGAATTTCCCGCAATAAATTGATGGTGGCATCCGCCATGTGGCATGTTGCGCCATCTTGTTGAATCCACAGGTCTGTCACATTAATGCCATTTAACTGAGGTACGAAAAAGTCAGTTATCATGGTGCTGCAGCGCTCTATATTGACTGTAACATTCTGGCCGGCATCGTCTTTAAAAAAATATGGGGCAATGATTCCACCTGCCCATAAAGCACACCAAACAGTGACTTTAATGGATGTAAGGACGTCTCGACAAAGGTATCTGGGTTTTCTCTACTCCGAATTCGGGAACTCTGCTTATTGACATAGCCATTTTACCTAAAATGTGCCACGTCTGTGAACAAAATTTTGTGTTGAAAAAGAGGATCAAGCTTAATATTGTTTTCGGCCCATTCACCTGACCTACGACGAAATGGCAAAACGAACTGACTAGAAATCAACTGTCAACTGTCAAATTGTTAGTCTGTAGAAATACAGTTGATTTGACAGTTGATTTGATTTGACAGAAACATTACTTTAAAATACATTTATTTAAAAAAAAAACAATTTGAATAAATACTCTTAAAAAAATAGTTCGCGGAGACAAACTGTGTCCCTTGCCTATCCGGTCGCTTGCTGAATTGTATGTTTGCGAGTATACCCTTAATTGTAAATAGTATGATAACAGACAAGTCTCAACTGTATTTTTAATATTTCACAATGAATAAATCTTACTCAAATCAACAATAGATGCTGCCGCGAACTCGCATTATTTTTATGACAATGTACTTTGTTTGTTGGAGCCAAAATCACTCGTAAATTAAAATGGAAATATATTTTAATAAAACAATTTTTGGATAGCGGGATACTTTTGTGCAAGTCTGTATAGTAGAAGTATCCAAGTCGAAACAGGTAACCATTATTTAAGTATTCGCGGTCATTTCCTTTCTGCTGTTCAACGGTAGTTGGTGCCATTAAGGATTATGTGAAGTCAAAAATGCATGGTTAATTATGAAGCTGGTTTTTCTTGATATTACTTAGTTTATACTGTGTTCTTATGTCTTATAACTATTGCAGAAACAGAATTATAATCATTTAAAGTCCTCCAATTTCACTCTAAAATAGGGACCTTTTTCTAACGTTAAATACTACAATACAGTGAATACGCGCGGAGCAGCTTACTCGTGAAACTATGCAATAAATTAGAGTACAATATTATCTGTGTTCCTATGTCTTATAACTATTGTAGAAACAGAATTATAATCATTTAAAGTCCTCCAATTTCACTCTAAAATAGGGACCTTTTTCTAACGTTAAATACTACAATACAGTGAATACGCGCGGAGCAGGTTACTCGTGAAACTATGCAATAAATTAGAGTACAATATTATCTGCGTTCCTATGTCTTATAACTATTGTAGAAACAGAATTATAATCATTTAAAGTCCTCTAATTTCACTCTAAAATAGGGACCTTTTTCTAACGTTCAATACTACAATACAGGGAATACGCGCGGAGCAGGTTACTCGTGAAACTATGCAATAAATTAGAGTACAATATTATCTGTGTTCCTATGTCTTATAACTATTGTAGAAACAGAATTATAATCATTTAAAGTCCTCCAATTTCACTCTAAAATAGGGACCTTTTTCTAACGTTCAATACTACAAAACAGTGAATACGCGCGGAGCAGGTTACTCGTGAAACTATGCAATAAATTAGAGTACAATATTATCTGTGTTCCTATGTCTTATAACTATTGTAGAAACAGAGTTATAATCATTTAAAGTCCTCCAATTTCACTCTAAAATAGGGACCTTTTTCTAACGTTAAATACTACAATACAGTGAATACGCGCGGAGCAGGTTACTCGTGAAACTATGCAATAAATTAGAGTACAATATTATCTGTGTTCCTATGTCTTATACCTATTGAAGAAACAGAATTATAATCATTTAAAGTCCTCTTTTTTATTTTAAATATCATAACACATTGAACAGTTCCTTCTTTAGATATATGACAGGTCCTCCTACATACAAATGCTGTATGTTGGTATTATCAATAGTTCCTGAATGTACCGTCAACCAGTTTTATCCAGGTCAATAGGTCATCGTCCTAGTAGGTCAGTCATACCTAGGTCAAACCCTACCTCACATACATTATCAACCTATAATGTAAAAAGAGCATACAAGATGTCTAAAAAATAATTATTATTCTGAATTTGCCAAGCACCTAATAGAAAAGAATCACACAAAAAATAAAGCCACTTGAGATCTACCCAAGCTCCTTCGCCTAGCCGTCAAAATATTTTGAATTTCGTTGAGTAGATAGTGTTTTAGTATTAATCAGTCTTGATAAAGAAGCGGTTAGCTTCGAAACCGGTAGACATTATAATTAATTTATAATAAAATATTTATAGTGATTTCAAAACAAAGTTGTATTTTAATTATTTTGTCCGCCTTCGTAGTGTAATGGTCAGCACGCTCGGCTGCTGTACTGGAGGTCCTGAGCTCGATTCCCAGGGGGGTCAAATAAATATGAGTGATTTTTTCACATTAATATTTATTCAATACTACCCAGGACTGGTACGTGAAGCGGAGGCCTGATCACCTTTCCTTCGTGTGTTAATTAATGATCAAGATAACACTGCGTTTAAATGATGCAGTGCCTTATGCACCATTGGGTTGCGGATAGGGTTCGAATGAATGAAGTAAATAATTGTGTCTGCCATAATAAAAATAATTTTTCTCAATAAACGTACGCATTTCTCCATTTCGCATTTTTTACAAGGACTACGTTTTAGGCGAACTGATTCTATACCGTGTCTCAGTCGCCAAAATAAGGGATTGTGACACGGTATAAAAAAAAACAGCAATGGCCTCTCTCATGACATAATACTGATTTCGAATAAAAACTAGAGGCCTTATGAATAAATATCTCTCTCAACAAATTAATCTAAAATAAAAACATACTAACCTCATGCCGATTCCCCGCAGGGATAGGCAGAGAAAATACATATCCACCGATAATTCCGACTCCTGACGTGACCACTTTCAAGTATCTGAAATACTTGATCGTGCCAAGTTTACCTCGGTCTTCCTCTGCTTCTATTTCTAATTGCGTTTAAGTAAAATGGTTTCAGAAAAACAATATACGCGGATCTTCAACTCATGTTTTATTTAATAATTTTCAGCGCTAAAGATTTATGTGCCGAAATAGCAGATACAAACGCAACCAAATTCGTTTTGTTTAGAGAATATTTCATGAATTTTTCCTTGGTTCCTCTACCTCTCCCCTTCAACTCCTCATCTGATCCTATTTCCCTCGCCTTCTTTGTTTTATATTGCATAAAAATACGTCACTCACATAAAATGCTTTTGAGTTGAACTTCATCCACCGTAGTGTTATGGTTAGCGCGTTTAGCTGCAGTACTACATGTCCCGAGATCAATATAAGTGATTTTTAAAAACAATTTTTTTTTAGCACCTGGACTGGTTGTGAATGTCTGTATGTTAAGAACGATCAAGATAACACTGCGTCAATACGATACAGTGCCATATGCACCATCAAGGGTTAAAAGAAGAAGAATAAAAATTTAAAACTATAATATTTCCTTATTTTTAAAGTCAATAAGAACATAGAATCTTATCACAGGTGAAGAAGAAGAAATTATTGGTATTTTCAGGGCTTATGACCTGTCATAGTTTGGTTAAGTGATCACTTTACACGCGTGCAACATTCACCATTCCACCTATGATTGACAACCACACTACTAAAATTTTTGCAACACACATAAGTATATATTATTTTTTATATTATTTTTTGGCATCTCATCAAAGATGAAAAAGAATATGGAAGTCTAGGCATTTATGGGGCTGACGACCGTCATAGGCTGGATTAAGTGATCACTTTACACACCTGCAACATTCACCAATTCTACCCATTATTGACAACCACACTACTCAAATTCTTGGAAGTTCTATATATATGAACCAATTTAGAAACCTTGTTCTTGAATCACTAGATTTTCACTAGAGACATCTATTGGTGAGATGCAAAGAAGCTTTTTATCAAGCAGAAACTCTTATATTAGTATGTGAGGTCCGAATCCTGGATTATAATCACACACATGAGAAACGCCAGAAAATATCAAGTATTTGGACACACTCAAAAATGTTGTATACATATACTTATATATGATCAATCTCATGGCCCAGTACATATGAGTTCACATCAGCCATCTATGTTGGATTGAGAAAGCTTTTATTTAGCAGAAGCTTTTTTTAAGGGCTGTTAATTCCCAGATGTCCGTATGCTTCTTCATCTATGTTGAGACTTCAAAAAATGAAAATAACTCGTAAATGGAGAAAACCAAGATTTGTGAATAAGTATTTGGACACACTAAAAATGTTGAAAATGAGAATATGAACGTCTGGGCGTTTGCACGGCTTACGACCTGTCGTAGGATGGTGTAAGCGATCGCTTTATACACGTGTAACATTCATCATTCTACCCATGATTGAAGCTGTATTTTTCGATTGACACCTCTTTTGAAAGAAAAACTTTAGGTGTGACATTTCACCTACAAGTTTGAGTCAAATCGATCATTAATTGCACTTAAATCAGCCAACGACAGCTCCTGCAAAATTGCAGAATTACATATTCCCATACCAATATACTTTTCGTCTAACTAACTAGTAAACCAACTTACTATTACGCCGCTTCCCGCAGGGGTAGGCAGGGAGGATAGAATGCCACAACACTGTCTTTGAGCACAATCTTCGCCTCTTCCGCATTTGTACATCTTCTCTCGCATACACGCCGATTATTTTATCTCCTGACATGACCATTTTTTTTGTTGATAAACTCGATCAAGCCAAGTTTTCCTCGGTGTTCTTCTGCGTCTGTTATCAACCACATCCGACTCGTTTATTTCTTTTACTGACCACTCTTCACTCGTTTGATTGTATCAATGAAAATCTCTAACTAACAAACTAACCGTCATGCCGCTTCCCCGCAGGGGTAGGCAGAGAGAATAGAACGCCACACCGCTCTGTCTTTGCAAACATTCTTCGCCTCTTCCACATTCGCATTCTAATAACTAAACAACTAAATACAACGACGCTTCCCCGCAGGGATAGGCAGAGAGAATTGAACGCCACACCGCTCTGTCTTTGCAATCACTCTTCGCCTCTTCCACATCACATTCTGATAACCTCTTAACCAACAATAAAGCCGATTCCCCGCGGGAGTAGACAGTGCGAATAGAACCCTACACCGCTCTGTCTTTGCAAACATTCATCGCCTCTTCCGCATTCACAATATGATATAAATCTCGAAAGTATTGTACAAAAATCACTTACGTTGTTTTTAAGTTCACTTTGTATGAAACGTCACCGCATTTTAAAAATATCACAATTTAAAAATAAATAAAAATTATGGTAAAAAATTTTCAGAAGTATATCAGTGTAAGTCAAAAAATTAATAAATTATTTTTTTCGAAAAGTTAATATTGACGTATCGATTCAGAGGCCGTTCGAGGTAAGGACCGGCCGTCTCGAGCGACACTGCTTGACTGGATCAGATACCTCGACACGGGGTAACGGTAATATCCGAGTTTGGCGTGTGTGCTTGTGTGTGTGTGCGCGTGTGTGCATATGCGGGTGTGTATGCTAGTGTGTCGCGTGTGTACAACTCGACTTGACCCACTAAAGGTGGACAACACTCGCTCAAACTGTGATAACATCCTAACTGTGATTTGACAGTCGAGGAATTTTGGGAAGCCGCGCATTCCGAGGCGATATATATATATATATATATATATATATATATATATATATATATATATATATATATATATATATATATATATATATATATATATATATATATATATATATATATATATATATATATATATGTGTATATATATATATATATATATATATATATATATATATATATATGTGTATATATATATATATATATTTTTTTTTAATTAATATTTTAATTGCGCCCAATTTTTGGGCGCCACTCATGCGTATTTTTCAAAGTCAACACATTTTCAACGTTCATTTTCATTTCATTCAAACCCTTATCCGCATCTCAATGGTGCATAGGGCACTGCATTATATAAACGCAGTGTTATCCTTATCGTTAACACACGAAGGAAAGGTGATCAGCCCTCCGCTTCAGGCACCAGTCCAGGGTGATATTGAATAAATATTAGAGTGAAAAAATGACATATTTATTTGACCGGTATTTGAACGGTAGCCGAGCGTGCTGGCCATTACACTACGGAGGCGGACACAAACGTTCACACTAAAACGTTAATATTTTTATGTTTTTAAATAATATTTTAAGTGCGCCCAAGTTTTGGGCGCCACTCATGCTTATTTTTCAACTTTAACATATTTTCTCAATGTCCACATTCAAACGCTAATATTTTAATTTTTTAAATAATATTTTAAGTGCGCCATATTTTTGGGCGCAACTCACGGATTGCTACTTCTTTTTCAACTTTCTTAAGCAACACTTTCTTAACCTTCACATTCGAACGCTAATATTTTTTAAATTTTTAATTAATATTCTAAGTGCGTCCAATTTTTAGGCGCAACTCATACTACTTTTTGAACACTTTCTCAATGTCCACATTCAAACGCTAATACTTTTTTGAATAATATTTTAAATGCGCCTAGTTTTTGGGCACAACTCACGGATTTGAAGATTTTTTTAAAAAACTTTTAACACTTTCTCAACCGTTCACACTAAAATGCAAATTTTTAAAATATTTTCATCATATATATTTTAAATGTGCCCTGGATTTTCTTCTTCTTATTCAATTTCCAATTTCCACCCAATGGTGCGAAGGGCACTTAAACACTTCATCAACACACCCATTAAAAAAAATGTTTTTCGAATATACTTATTTAAGGTAATATTTTAAGTTTGCCCATATTTTTGGTCACAACTAATGGATTTCCTGCTTACTTATGGTGCACAGGGCACTACATCTCTTCCTCAAAGCTCACATTCAAACGAGAATATTTTAATATTTTTCAAATTAACATACATACATATATTTCAAGTGCGCCTTATTTTTTTATCACAATTACTGGATTTACTGCTTCTTCTTCAACGTTTAACCCTCGTCGCACATAATGGTGCATAGGGCACTGAATCGCGTCGAGCCATGTTTATATATATATATATATATATATATATATATATATATATATATATATATATATATATATATATATATATATATATATATATATATATATATATATATATATATATATATATATATATATATATATATATATATATATATATATATATATATATATATATATATATATATATATATATATATATATATATATATATATATATATATATATATATATATATATATATATATACATATATATATATATATATATATATATATATATATATATATATATATATATATATATATATATATATATATATATATATATATACATATATATATATATATATATATATATTTATTTATAAAGCTTATGTATGGAAGCGAAGCATGGAGTTGGCAAAAGAAGGATGAAAGCAGACTGAATGCAGTCGAAATGCGATCCCTCAGACGAATGTGTGGCAAAACGATGTTTGATTGATGTTCGAATGATGAAATAAGGAAAGAATGTAAGGCTGAGATAAGCATTATCGATAAAATTAAGAAAGGTGTGTTGAGATGGTTTGGACATGTGGAGCGTATGAGTGAGAAAGAACGGTTAAACAAATTTATGAGGCGAATGTAGTTGGAAAAAGAAGCAGAGGACGACCGAGGAAAACTTGGCACAATCACGTATGTCAAATACTTGAAAGCGGCCGGGTCAGGAGTCGTAATAATCGTCGGGTATGTATGAGGAGATGCATGAATTGCAGAAGAGGCAAAGAATGTTTGCAAAGACAGAGTGGTGTGGCGTTCGATTCTCTCTGCCTACCCCTGCGGGAAGCGGCGTGATGGTTAGTTTTTTAGTTTAGTTATATAAAGCTTATGTTTTTTTTTGATTTCTGATCAATGTACTATGAAAAAAATAGCATCTTATCTCTCGATACATCGAACGTTGACAGCCGCCAGCAAAACAGAGAATATTAATGTTGATACAGCTGATTCAATGTCTCGCTGAACGAAGTTAAAAAAAGATATTCACATAAACTGATCGCCTGTAAAAATTGTCGAACGCCATCTATGTGAGTTTGCGTGAAATAAAGTTGCCTTGATCTGGGATTCGAACCCCGGATCTCGCGAGTTCAATACTCTCGACTTGACCTTCCCAGTCAGCTGGTTTGACGGTCAATGACGTTTAGTGCAATCGTTAAAAATTAATCAATAAAAAATAAGATTTTAAAAGTTTTGAAACAACTACTACTTCCCTTACGATATTTCCTTTCAAGGGTAGTCATAGAGCAAGCGACTCTTCATCACCGTCTTCTGACATCACACACACTTTTTGATATATGACGTTGTTGAAAGGAGTGAGCGATGTCCAAACCATCTCAACACACCTTTCTTAATTTCATGAATAATGCTTATCTCAGCCTTGGATTTTTCCTCAGCTTGCAGGAGCCTGGGTGAGGACTTATCAGACATCGTATCCGTGATAATTCATAAGGAACTCTCACAAGAGGTGGTATCACACATGATAAAACTAGCCAAGGGCATTGGTACCATAAACCAAGCTAGGACACAAAATGCCCAACCCTCTTCTAGTGGAACGGAAGGCCTGTTGAGGACAGTCAGCAGTCCACCTTCTCCTGAGGAGTGCAACGTGGTTTCCTCCCAGCAATGAGCAAATGCTGAAAAGTTCCTGATTGGCCCACACTAAATTATCCTTCCTGTTCAAAACGCAGGTTATAATAAAACATTTTTTAGCTAGAAGAAACAAAAATCGCAGAGCGGATAGAACACTACACTGTCGAGACACACTTCTAGCTTCCTCTACACCCATACATCTGGTCACAGGTAGAGAGGATGGAACACCACACTGTCGAGACACACTTCTAGCTTCCTCTACACCCATACATCTAGTCACAGGTAGAGAGGATGGAACACCACACTCCTAGCTTCCTCTACACCCATACATCTAGTCACAGGTAGAGAGGATGGAACACCACACTCCTAGCTTCCTCTACACCCATACATCTAGTCACAGGTAGAGAGGATGGAACACCACACTCCTAGCTTCCTCTACACCCATACATCTAGTCACAGGTAGAGAGGATGGAACACCACACTCCTAGCTTCTTCTACACCCATACATCTAGTCACAGGTAGAGAGGATGGAACACCACACTGTCGAGACACACTTCTAGCTTCCTCTACACCCATAGTCACAGGTAGAGAGGATGGAACACCACACTGTCGAGACACACTTCTAGCTTCCTCTACACCCATACATCTAGT
This sequence comes from Brachycentrus maculatus, assembly GCF_059751285.1. Taxonomy (NCBI): domain Eukaryota; kingdom Metazoa; phylum Arthropoda; class Insecta; order Trichoptera; family Brachycentridae; genus Brachycentrus; species Brachycentrus maculatus. The sequence continues at coordinate 43,912 of NW_028280987.1, read as the reverse complement.
CACAGGTAGAGAGGATGGAACACCACACTCCTAGCTTCCTCTACACCCATACATCTAGTCACAGGTAGAGAGGATGGAACACCACACTCCTAGCTTCCTCTACACTCATACATCTAGTCACAGGTAGAGAGGATGGAACACCACACTCCTAGCTTCCTCTACACCCATACATCTAGTCACAGGTAGAGAGGATGGAACACCACACTCCTAGCTTCCTCTACACCCATACATCTAGTCACAGGTAGAGAGGATGGAACACCACACTCCTAGCTTCTTCTACACCCATAAATCTAGTCACAGGTAGAGAGGATGGAACACCACACTCCTAGCTTCCTCTACACCCATACATCTAGTCACAGGTAGAGAGGATGGAACACCACACTCCTAGCTTCTTCTACACCCATACATCTAGTCACAGGTAGAGAGGATGGAATACCACACTCCTAGCTTCTTCTACACCCATACATCTAGTCACAGGTAGAGAGGATGGAACACCACACTGTCGAGACACACTTCTAGCTTCCTCTACACCCATACATCTAGTCACAGGTAGAGAGGATGGAACACCACACTCCTAGCTTCCTCTACACCCATACATCTAGTCACAGGTAGAGAGGATGGAACACCACACTCCTAGCTTCAAGGCATGGCCTAGGTGAGGTTGTCCATGACAGAAGGACCTACAACCTGAGGACGGAAAGAACTGACCCCAACATATTCTGTGCATTGATAGAATTCTTCAATAAGGTTCGCACAATGCCCTACCGTTGAAATAATTTCCTTATATTCCTTGCATTTCTTTTTATCTACAGAATAAATGTAAAATACTTTTCTCTGCGTTGCTCGCTGTTGATCTTGATACCTTTTCACTCATTCAAAATTTCGAATCGGCTGCTCCCAGCCACATGCGGTGCGAGTAAAAAAGGATTCGTGCACTAAATTTACTAATTGGCCAATTTAATACAAATCTGAGACCTTTGGTGTGGGTAAGAGTGGAAAAATTGACCGGAACTTCCGGTATTTTTCCCGAGAAGAGCCGGGATGGACAAATTGCTTTTCGACATTCCATTGAAATCGTACACTCGGCGAACTTATTAAAAATTAATATTTTAGAGACAAATGTAAAGACAAGTTAGGGATACTTGAAAAGATAAGGTGATTTGAGGTGGTATGGACATGTGGAGCTAGTGGATAACGAGAGAATATACTCAAGAGTATATATATATATAGAGAGAGAGAGAGAATAGAACGCCACACCACTCTGTCTTTGCAAATATTCTTCGCCTCTTCCACGTTCATGCATCTCCTCATACATACCCGCCGATTGTAATGACTCCTAACCTGACCACTTTCATATAAATATTTATATAAATATGTATATATATATATATATATATATATATATATATATATATATATATATATATATATATATATATATATATAAATACATATATATATATATATATATATATATATATATATATATATATATATATATATATATATATATATATATATATATATATATATATATATATATATATATATATATATATATATATATATATATATATATATATATATATATATATATATATATATATATATATATATATATATATATATATATATATATATATATATATATATATATATATATATATATATATATATATATATATATATATAGAACTTACCCTTAAAAATTATTATTCGAAGAACTTAATGAACCAACATTTGAAGAAATTTTTAATAAAGTCTCTATCTTACAAACATTTAAAGAAAAACTGAACTGAAGTGCAAAATTTACGTTACTCTAGATTTAAAAAATATAAAAGATTTTTTAATTTTTAACTCACTTTGTTTATTTTCAATTTAATTTGTTTATTAAAAAAATAATATATAAGTATATATATATATATGTAGACCGATGGCGGCCAAGAAAAATTTGGCATGACCAAACCTAACAAAACATGACATCTGGACACAAAAAAAAAATGTTTTGCACAAAAATAACCGGACGAATTATAAGCTGCATGAAAAAAAATTGAAATTATATTTTCAGGCATCTCCCAGCACGATAAATAATCCCGACTTCGGATCTTGCACACATCCAAATAAAAGTCTCTATGCTTAATAAAATCTTTCTCAAGTATACCTTTTTTCCACGTTACTCCAGACTCGAGAACAAGAATAACACTTGATATTTTTTTATGACACTTCAAATTTTCATTTTTAATTTTGATTTTTAAACTGGTGAAATATTCATCATTCAATTTGTTATGGATTTTCAATCGAAGCGTCGAGTGTCCGTTATATTTTTTCGGACTTAAGTCGGACTATGAGTGAAGTCAGTCGAGTTTGCAAGGCAAGGCTGTCTTGCCTTGTGCGCGGTTAGATGTTCACTGGACGAGGCGGGGTCTGTGTTCTGGGCGCCGTACGCTGGTCAGCACAGGTAACTGCTCGACTACCGAGTGGGGTCTAGTGTGCCCAACGAAAAATCCAACTGACTTACTAACCAGGAGGGTGTCAAATACCTCCTGCGTTGTTCTGTACTCCTGGTAGCTTCATGGAGTTTGTATGGAAGTGATGAGTAGAATATCAGAACGTATGTGTGTTATTGAATTGTATTGGAAGGTTGTATGTATCCCTTCGTAGTACTATAGTAAAAATAATAATCAACTAACTTGCATAGGGCTTTGCATCATACAAACGCAGTGTTATCTTGATCGTTAACACACGAAGGAAAGGTGATCAGTCCCCCGCTTTAGGTAATAATCCAGGGTAATATGGAATAAATATTAGAGTGAAAAATCACTTATAAATTATAATATTAAAAAAATATATAATAATAAAAATAATAAATTCCTTACTGCACCCCAATGGTGCATAGGGCACTGCGTCATATAAACGCAGTGTTATCTTGATCGTTTACACATGAAGGAAAGGTGATCAGCCCTCCGCTTCAGGTACCAGTCCAGTGTAATATTGAATAAATATTAGAGTGAAAAAATCACTTATATTTATTAAACCCCCCTGGGAATCGAACCAGGGACCTCCAGAACGGTAGGCGAGCATGCTGACCATTACACTACGGAGGCGGACAAAAATATTACAAATACATGATTAATAGCCCTCGAAGAAGAATCAAATTGGAATCCACATTTGGAAAAATTAACTTGTGAAATTTGGTCGACCATTTTAGGGTTAGAGTAATCTCCGTATTATTACATCGTGCACTGAGAAGATGTTCACGGTGAAAGAATTGTAGCATCGCAAGATGAGTTACCTTGCAAATTCTGAATTAAATATAGATTCTCAAAGACAAAGGCTTTGTGATAGTCTTACAGTGTGCATACTTATCCATTGTATTTAAATTAAAGATTTTATAATTTTACCCAGCAGTCACTTTGATGCGATATTTATTGATTTTTACTTGATTTTTACTCGGTAAACACCTCTTTCAAATTTATTTTTTATTTTTATAACACTTGAATAATCCACTTAATTGAGTTTTATTTTTATGTACGACTAGTTTCGAAAACGACAATTGTTTTCATCTTCTGGTACAAATTAAAACTAACGAATTAAAATATACTTAGGTGTATATATAGGTTAGCAAGTATAGGGAGGGGGGTTCAGGAACAACATTTTTAGTTAAAGGAAACATTGATAATAATGGTGACGTATTTTGAAACAGTATATTATTAATTATTGTTTTATCTGAATTAAAATTTTTATGTATTTCTAAATTATTCATGACTTGACCTTTATTTGCAACAGAGTGTAATAATTTAAGTGTGTGAGAGTCAAATGAGTGGTTAGTTTCCATGATATGATTTGCGAATTCCGAAAAATAATTACTTGTTAGTCCACGACGATGTTCTCTAATTCTAATTCTTAGACTTCTCGCAGTTTGGCCAGTATATTTTTTATCACAGTCACCGCAAGAAATTTCATAAATACCGCTTCTATCTAATACATACCTTTTTCAAACATCTGCTTTTTATTTTCCACTTGGTAAATACCGCTTTTAATCATATGCAATTTATGATTTACTTTGTAATATATCACTTTGAAACATTTGCTACTTACTTTTCACTTAGTAAAAACCATTTTTATGAATCGCTTTTATTATTTACTCGGTAAATACCATATTTAATTATCTGTTTTTTATTGTTCACTTGGTAAATATCACTTTTAACTATCTGCTACTTATTTTCGCTTGGTAAATACCATTTTTATCACTCGATATTCATTATTAACTCGGGAAATATTGTATTTAATTTTTTTTTCACTTAGTACCACTTTTAACTATCTGCTGCTTATTTTCACTTAGTAAATACCATTTTCATCACTCGATATTCATTATTTATTCAGGAAATACTATATTATATTATCTGCGTTTAATTCTCCACTTGGTATTTGCCAAGTGAATAATAAAAAGTAGTGGTATATGAAACTTTTAATTATCTCCTTCACTTGGTAAATACCACTTCGATCATCTGCCTTTTATGCTTTACTTGGTCTTTAATCCAACCCCAAATGTTTCAGTGAATACTCCCCATAGATAGTCGTTGAATTTGTGTAATACCACTTAAAACAAAGTCATCCTAGAAGAGAAGATCACAGCTTTGGATTATTTCCTTATATCACCATTGGAACATCTACCATACATGGTCTTGCCGCACTGAGAGATGGCATCCCGACTGCATCCAGTCTACTCTCATCCTTCCCAAACCATCCCAAGCCGCCTTCCTTAGTTTGCTGGATAGTGCTCATCTCAGCTTGCACCCTTTCCTTATATCACCATTGGAACATCTACCATACATGGTCTTGCCGCACTGAGAGATGGCATCCCGACTGCATCCAGTCTACTCTCATCCTTCCCAAACCATCCCAAGCCGCCTTCCTTAGTTTGCCGGATAGTGCTCATCTCAGCCTTGCACCCTTTCCTTATATCACCATTGGAACATCTACCATACATGGTCTTGCCGCACTGAGAGATGGCATCCCGACTGCATCCAGTCTACTCTCATCCTTCCCAAACCATCCCAAGCCGCCTTCCTTAGTTTGCCGGATAGTGCTCATCTCAGTCTTGCACCCTTTCCTTATATCACCATTGGAACATCTACCATACATGGTCTTGCCGCACTGAGAGATGGCATCCCGACTGCATCCAGTCTACTCTCATCCTTCCCAAACCATCCCAAGCCGCCTTCCTTAGTTTGCTGGATAGTGCTCATCTCAGCCTTGCACCCTTTCCTTATATCACCATTGGAACATCTACCATACATGGTCTTGCCGCACTGAGAGATGGCATCCCGACTGCATCCGGTCTACTCTCATCCTTCTTTTACTAATCAATGATTAATATCTTGTATTTATGAGCGTAATCATTGCTTTCGACATTTTTAATTCCCTTCCTGATTCGACTATCGATTAAACAAGGAAACTCAATGGATAACCTAGAAATACTAAGATGTCTACATTTTGCATATGATTACTATAAAGGTCAAATTATTTCTTATTGCATTTGAGAAGACTGCCGTTTTCCATATTTTATATCCAAAACACTACACAAGGGACCATTGAAGCCACAGCAAGTTGGATACAGTCCCCGATGTACACCCAGTGGACGAAATCATCATGACCCCCGTTATATATAGGATATGTATTTAGACCCGCTCAAAATGTGGTAAATAAATTAACTTGTGAAATTATAAGCTAAAATATTAAAAATGAACAGGATATTTTCTGGCGTTTCTCGTGTGTGTAATTATAATCCAGGATTCGGGCTTCACATACAAATGAAATAGTTTCTGCTCTATAAAAAGCTTCTTTTCATCTCACCTATAGATGTCTCTAGTGAAATTCTAGTGATTCAAGAATAATGTTTTAAAATTGGTTCATATGAATAGAATTTCCAATTTCCTTTCTTCATAGATGTCTCTAGTAAAATTCTAGTGATTCAAGTACTTTGTTTCGAATTTGAACCATATATATAGAATTTTTTGATATCTCATCAAAGATGAAGAAGAATATGGAAGTCTGGGCATTTACGGGGCTGACGACCGTCATAGGCTGGTTTAAGTGATCACTTTACACACGTGTATAATTCACCGATTCTACCCATTATCGACAACCATACTACTCAAATTCTTGGAAGCTCTTTATAAAAATAATATATATATATATATATATATATATATATATATATATATATATATATATATATATATATATATATATATATATATATATATATATATATATATATATATATATATATATATATATATATATATATATATATATATATATATATATATATATATATATATATATATATATATATGTATATATATATATAGAGGTTCCAAGAATTTGAATATCGAGGTTGTCAAACATGGGTAAAATTGGCGAACGTTACACGTATGTAAAATGATCACTTAAACTAGCCTATGACGGTCGTAAGCCCCGTAAATGCCCAGACTAATAAATATTCTTCTTCATCCATGATGAGATGTCAAAAATAATACAAGAATAACTCCTGTAATTGGAGATAATCCAGATTTGCGAACAAGTATTTGGACACACTCAAAATGTTGTTGACTTCAATACTTTGTAAACGGATATGCATCAAAGAGGGTACCTACCTCTCTTACAAGAGCGAGTGAAGAGCTAATTGCTGATCCATTACCATTAAAAAAGTAAAGAAATAAATAAAAACACAGTCTGCTTCGTTTATTGAACTCACAGCGCAGTGTCTGTCTCGTTCTTACATCGTTGGAGCATGTTGACTCCTTCAGACTACCAAATCACCTGTCTCTTTCCTGCCCGTTTAGATGCGTCTGCAGTACACATTCAACACTTTCACGGCCAATTTGGGCAATAATTATTTACAACATTTTGAGTGTGTCCAAATACTTGTTCACAAAATCTGGATTATCTCCAATTACAGACTGACAATAATCACACACAATACAACTGTGTGTGATTATAATCCAGGATTCGGACCTCGTATACTAATAAAAGAGTTTCTGCTCAATAAAAAGCTTCTTTTCATCTCACCAATAGATGTCTCTGGTAAAATTCTAGTAATTCAAGAATAATGTTTTAAAATTGGTTCATATGAATAGAATTTCCAAGAATTTGAGTAGTGTGATTGTCAATAATGGGTAGAATTGGTGAATGCTACACGTGTGTAAAGTGATCACTTAAACCAGCCCACGACGGTCGTCAGCCCCGTAAATGCCCAGACTTCCATATTCCTTATTTAACATTTTACGTTTTGCTAGTTGGTCACTTTCTCCTATACGACTTCGATATGTAGGAACCAAAAAAAATAAATATATTTTTTAAAAATACAAAAAATTACAGTTTAAAATTTTTATTTTATTTCTTTATATAATATTTTTGTAACATAATAAGTCAAAAGTGCAAATACTTAAAATAAGAGCGATGGCTAAATTCATTAAAGTATAAAAAATTTTAAGTAAAAATAAGTATGTACAATGTTTATCATTATTTTATATTTTATATTAAAAAATAAATCAGTAGAAAAAACATTTCATTTTTTTCATTCATTTAAGTACCTGATGGTGCATAGGGCACTGAAACCAATTGATTTCGTGATAGTGCGAAAAACGTTAATTTTCTCATATTTTCGTTTTGAAGTCCCCAAAGTGATGTAGTCTCAATAACGACAAATTTTAGTCAAAACATTAAGGTGATTCTGAAGGAAAAAATACAACACGTGACGCAAGACGATCGATCCTGCGCTTCAGGTACCAGTCTAGGGTAATATTAGAGTGAAATTTTTATTTATTTTATATATTTTATATATATATGTATATATATACATATATATATATTTATATATATATATATATATATATATATATATATATATATATATATATATATATATATATATATATATATATATATATATATATATATATATATATATATATATATATATTATATAAAAACCCTTATCCGCACCGCTTCATATAAACACAGTGTTATCTTGATCGTTTACACATGAAGGAAAGGTGATCAGCCCTCCGCTTCATGTACCAGTCCAGGGTAATATTGAATAAATATTAAAGTGTAAAATCACTAATGTTTATTTTCACCCCCCCTGGGAATCGAACCCGGGACCTCCAGCACGGTAGCTGACCTCCAGCAAACACGCTGACCATTACACTACGGAGGCGGACATATATATATATATATATATATATATATATATATATATATATATATATATATATATATATATATATATATATATATATATATATATATATATATATATATATATATATAAATATATATATATATATATATATATATATATATATATATATATATATATATATATATATATATATATATATATATATATATATATTTATATATATATATATATATATATATATATATATATAATATATATATATATATATATATATATATATATATATATATATATATATATATATATATATATATATATATATATATATATATATATTAAATAATAATAAAACCCTTATCCGCACCCCAATGGTGCATAGGGCACTGCGTCATATATACGCAGTGTAATCTTGATCGTTTACATATGAAGGAAAGGTAATCAGCCCTCCGCTTCATGTACCAGTCCAGGGTAATATTGAATAAATAGTACAGTGTAAAAATCACTTATATTTATTTTACCCCCCCTGGGAATCGAACCCGGGACCTCCAGCACGGTAGCTGACCTCCAGCAAACACGCTGACCATTACACTACGGAGGCGGATATATATATTTATATATATATATATATATATATATATATATATATATATATATATATATATATATATATATATATATATATATATATATATATATATATAGGTACTCATCAACTGGATGTACATTGTGGACTGTATCCACCCTGCTGTGGGTGAGCGGATATATATGGTACTTTACTGGCATTAGCGGTGTTTTGATGGTACAGGCTTGATACATCCTAATATCATAATAATTAAATAATTCATTTTAATTCTACTGTTGTATATATTTTTAAATTCTTTAAATATTTTATGAGCATGAATTATTCACATTTAGACTAATGAGTACTAAAAAATATTTTAATTTTTAAAATAATTTAAAAATTCATTAAGGTAACGTTATACACGAAGTCTTGGGTTCGATGCCCGTACGGGCAGAAGTCCATCTAAAAATTTCATTATCAAACATTCGCACCGTATTATCCATTCTTATTTTTAAACTAATTCTAAACTTTTCATGACCCGTTTTCTCGAACTTCCATCGGTATGGCGTTCTATCCACCTTTTCTACAGATCGCTCACTCCTTTCAAGAACGTCATAAATAAAAAAAACTTGATTTTTCAGGAGAACGTTTTTAAAGTTCAAAAATATAACACTATATATTCAAAATAAATATCAAGCCACTTATTGAACTTTTTACTGTGCAACAGATCTTTTTAGGTAAAATCTGATGGTTTTTTTTCCATTTGAAAAATATTTAGTATATTTAAAAAAATAATTAAACAATACCTTTTATTTAAAATGCTAAAACAAAATTTTTTGCACTGTACCGGGTAAATATTAAGTTAAAAATTTTTGCTGGGATACAGTACATTTTCTGGGCATTCCGAAAACAAGCACAACTGAAAATTGACGATTTTTGATTAATGACGTTCTTGAAAGGAGTGAGCGATATACCAGAACATCAAATTTATGAAACATCTCTTTTGGTCCATGGTGTATTTCGAGGATTGGAAGTGTAGAAGAGACGATTGTTTACAAAGACGGATTGGTTTGGAGTTCTATTCTCTCTGCCTACCCCTGCGGAGAGGCGGGGTGATGGTTGATTATTGTCTATGTGATGCATTGTTTATTTCACAACTTTTGGTAAATTGAAGATAAGAGAATACAGACCATCAAGCAACATTCGACTAGACCTAAGACGTCAAAAACCTTACAACATTTTGAGTGTGTCCAAATGCTTGTTCACAAAATCTGGATTATCTCCAATTACAGGAGTTATTTTTCATATCATTTTTTGACATCTCATCAAAGATGAAGAAGAATATGGAAGTCTTGGCATTTACGGGGCTGACGAACGTCATAGGCTGGTTTAAGTGATCACTTTACACACGTGTAACATTCACCAATTCTACCCATTATTGACAACCACACTACTCAAATTCTTGGAAGTCCTGTGTATATTAATAAATTTTAAAACATTGTTCTTGAATCACTAGAGCCATCTATTGGTGAGATGAAAATAAGTTTTTTTTGAGCAGAAACTCTTTTATTAGTATGTGAGGTCCAAAAAATAATACGAAAATAACTCCTGTAATTGAAGATAATCCAGATTTTGTGAACAAGTATTTGGACACACTCAAAATTTTGTAAATAAATTATCTGGTCAAATTATAAGCTTAAATAATAAAAATGAAAATGGTATTTTCTGGCGTTTCTCATGTGTGTGATTATAATCCAGGATTCGGACCTCACATACTAATATAAGAGTTTCTGCTTAGTAAAAAGCTTCTTTACATCTCACCAATAGATGTCTCTAGTGAAGTTCTAGTGATTCAAGAATTTGAGTAGTGTGGTTTTCAATAATGGGTAGAATTGGTGAATGTTACACGTGTGTAAAGTGATCACTTAAACCAGCCTATGACGGTCGTCAGTCCCGTAAATGCCCAGACTTCCATATTCTTCTTCATCTTTGATGAGATGTCAAAAAATAATATGTCACAAACCTTAGCAAATATTTTCTATATTACAAATTATTTCTTCTTCTAAATTTTTTTCCTATTCTTCTACCACCGCCATATCAACACAATAATTTACAGAACACCCTCATCTTTCATTTTTAACATTAAAAAATAGTATTGTAATCAATGGATAGAAAGATACGTATAAAAGAAGACGAAATGAATAATTAACACATTCGTCCAATAGATCTTTGTCAGACGGGAGGAATATCTAATTTAACATACTCAACCTATAAAGGATTGTATTAGACTCGTGAAGTGTTTATAACACCCGATATAATCAATATTTTCATTAATTTTTTTTTTTTTAATTTGTCTTTGAAAAAACGTTGTTTTCGTAGGTTGGCAATGAATGACGTCACAGAAATTCTTAACTTATTTAAATATTGGTAGCATTGCTAAATTATTGGCGGCTCTATTTGTTTACGTCTATGGTCCATCATCTCCCCCTCCCCTCATATTTGTATAACACAAATGGAAGTGTAGTGGTAAACAAACAATCCACACTACTACTTATACAGCTCTATAAAACAAAGACAATAAACCATATGACGTCATAAAACGTTCGCTGACAGAAATTTGATGACGTATGCGAACGCACGTTTTTCGTTTTATTAAAATATGTAAAGTTTAAACCTTCATATCTCCCTTAGTTCCCTACAGATGTCAATAAGAATGCTACCGATAGTCTTGTGATTTTTCATATTATTTTATTAGCCAATAATCACACATCGTGAAAATTATCCACTGTGAATTTAAATTCTTAATTTTTGTAAATGTGAAATTTTCATTTATTTAAAAAATTAAATATAGAAAGACATTAAAAATCATAGTTTTTTTTAATACGATACCATCAAGGTTTATTTTTGTACATATACTTACTTATATAGGATATTTTTTTAGAGGTTTGGTTTTTAATCTGGCGACATTGTTTCTACAGACTGTCAACTTGACAGTTGACATTCGATTTGTAGTCAGTACGTTTCGCCATTTCATCATGAATAGACTAAATGATCATTATGCGCGTCGTAGGTTCGGTAAATGGGCCGAAAACAATATTCAGCTTGATCCTCTTTTTCAACGCAAAATTTTGTTCACCGATGAGGCACATTTTTGGTTAAATGGCTATGTCAATAAGTGGAATTGCCGAATTTGCAGTGGAGAAAACCTAGAAGCCTTTAAAAGTCACTGTTTGGTGTGCCTTATGGGCAGGCGGAATCATTGGATTATACTTTTTTAAAGACGATGCCGGCCAGAATGTTACGGTCAACGCAGAGCACTAAACAACCATGATTACTGACTGCTTCGTACCTCAGTTGAATGGCATTGACGTGACAGAGCTGTAGTTTCAACAAGATGGCGCAACACGCCACACGGCGGGCGCCACCAACAATTTATTGTGGGAAATTTGAATTTGGATTCCTCTAAAAAAACGTCCTTTACAAAAAATTATGAAAAGATCCACTAGTTTTGATCTATGGACAAGCCTACAAAATAATTTTATTTTAAAATCACTACCACATCACTTAATTAATTGTAAAATTGTTCATAATTTATCATTACATTTAAGTACACAAAAAAAATAAGTGAAAGGATTTTTTTTAAATTATTTATTTACAAAAAAATTACAATGATTAAAGAAAACACTTCGTTTTTTACCACTTGAGTTTTATCATAGACTACATGTTTCAGAAGTTAAACTTTCATCATTCAGGTCTGTATAATAACTCAAATATAAAATATAAAATTGTTCTATAAATAATGAGAGGGGAAAGTAAGGGGAAGGGGTTAGTCAAGGGACGGAGTTTGAAAACAAAGGAAAAATGGAAAGCAATGGTGAAGAATTTTGAAACAATATATTATTTAATAAATTATTATTAGAATTCAGGTTTTTTTGGATTTCTAAATTTTCAAGATAATTCATAATTTGGCCTTAAATTTGAATTATCTTGAAAATTTAGAAATCCGAAAAAACCTAAATTGTAATAATAATTTATTAAATAATATATTGTTTCAAAATTCTTCACCATTGCTTTCCATTTTTCCTTTGTTTTCAAACTCCGTCCCTTGACTAACCCCTTCCCCTTACTTTCCCCTCTCCTTATTTAAAGAACAATTTTATATTTTATATTTGAGTTATTATACAGACCTGAATGATGGAAGTTTAACTTCTGAAACATGTAGTCTATAATAAAACTCAAGTGGTAAAAAACGAAGTGTTTTCTTTAATCATTGTAACATGTCTTACCACAAAGTTAATGCCGAAACAATAAATAAGTCTACTTCATATTTTAGCACAACTTCTTCTTCTTATTTCTTCTTCGTGTCACCTGTAATGCTTTTCCCGTCTTAAAACATTTTCAATTGTGTAGTTTTATAATTTTTATAACTTGTTTGACCGGCTTCGTCTTTAGTTCATGACTTTTTCTAGCCAGGGTACGAATTTTTGTATGTTGGTGTAGACTCCTGGGAGGTGTTCTCTGCCGCAGCCTATTCCCCATGAGACGAGACCGATGAGGGTGTTTCTTCCTTCTACTTTCATAGTCAATGGGCCACCTGAATCACCTTGGCAAGAGTCTCTTCCACCCTAAAAAAATACAAAGATTAATTTCTAGAGGGTTGTCTGCGGGTATGATAGTAAGGATAAGGAAGGTAGAGGTGAAAAATACATTACAGCCAATTGAAAATACATCTTTATTGAATGGGACGGGAATCGAACCCACGACACCAGTTTTGAGTCGAAGATTTATCCAACTACGCCACGGCACCTGTCTTCAATCACGTTTTTAAGTTTATAAATGACGATTTAAAAAACATTTTGAGACAGTATTTAATTACAAATAAGTTAGTTGTGATAAAACCCTCATCCGCACCCCAATGGTGCATAGGGCACTGCTTTATTTAAACGCAGTGTTATCTTGATTGTTTACACATGAAGGAAAGGTAATCAGCCCTCCGCTTCAGGTACCAGTCCAGGGTAATATTGAACAAATATTACAGTGAAAAAATCATTTATATTTATTTGACCCCGCCTGGGAATCGAACCCGGGACCTAAAGAACAGTAGCCGAGCGTGCTGACCATTACACTACGGAGGTGGAGTTAGTTATTGAGTATTTTAATACAAACAACGTTGTAAGAGAGTATTTCAATAAAAAGAACGTTGTTTAGAAGTATTTTAGTGCTTTTGAAAAAAACGTTAAAAAAGAGTGTTTTAATACAAAAAAAAGGAAATACGGAGTATAAAAAACGTTGTTAGAGATAATTTCAATACAAAAAAAACAACATTAGAAATTATTTCAATACAAGAACAACTAAAAATAAAGTATTTCAATACAGAACACATTCACAGAGAGCATTTTTTTTTATACAAAAAACGTTAGTAGAGTATTTTAATACGGTGCTGCTATTTTTTTAAAACTAAATTATCATATTATCGTTTTCCTTTTAAACTAATCTAAACAGAATATACAGTAGTTTATTTTGATCTAATCAACGCTGATTTTCAGCACTGAGCTGAATTTTAGTCCTTCAAACATTCCTTTTCCGGACCATCATCAAGTTCTCTAAAAATCAACGAATGCCTTACCTCCTTGTACCCAGCACAGAGAAAGACGTCGTGAATAGTCTCTCTTCTTCCTGCAGCTCTGAACCAGCGCTGACATCTTTCGTTTGGGATCACCTCGACGTCTACTTCCTAAAAAAAAACATTTGATTTAAAAAAAATTGAGTTTAACTATTATTTTTTGACATCTCATCAAAAATGAAGAAGAAGTGGAAGTCTGGGCATTTACGGGGCTGACGACCGTTATGATGGTCTAGTTTAAGTGATCACTTTACACACGTTCACCAATTCTACCCATTATTGGCAGCCACATTACTCAAATTCTTGGAAGTTCTATATATATGAACCAATTTTGAAACATTATTCTTGGATTACAAGAAATTCATTAGAGACATCTATTGGTGAGATGAAAAGAAGCTTTTTATTGAGTAGAAACTCTTTTATTAGTATGTGAGGTCCGAATCCTGGATTATAATCACACACGCCAGAAAATATTATTTTCATTTTTATTATTTAAGCTTATCATTTAACCAGATAATTTATTTACAACATTTTGAGTGTGTTCAAATACTTATAAAAAATAATATGAAAATAACTCCTGCAATTAGAGATAATCTGATTTTGTGAACAAGTATTTGGACACACTCAAAATGTTTTGAGTTTAACATTTAAGCTTTATTTTCATTGTTTGTTGAAACCGCAGTTCTGTCGCATCAATGCTTGATGGTGGCACTTGCCGTGTAGCATGTTGCGCCATCTTGTTGAAACTAAAGCTCTGCCACATCAATACCATTCAACTGAGGTACGAAGAAGTAAGTAATCATGGTTTAGTAGCGCTCTCCATTGACCGTAACATTCTGGCCGGCATCGTCTTTAAATAAATTGGGCCAATGATTCCACCTGCCCATAAAGCATACCAAACAGTGACTTTTGATGGATGTTAGGACGTCTCGATAAAGGCTTCTGGGTTTTCTCCACTCCAAATTCGGCAATTCTTATTATCGACATAGCCATTTAACCAAAAATGTGCCTCAAAGGTGAACAAAATTTGCGTTGTAAAAGAGGATCAATCTGAATATTGTTTTCTGCCCATTCACTGAACCTAATGGTCATTCAGTGTATTTATGGTGAAATGGCAAAATGTGCTGACTACAAATCAATTGTCAACTGTCAAATTGACAGTCTGTAGAAACAATGATGACAGTTTTAATTCCAACTTCTAAAAAAATACACCATATTAGATACTTGACGTAAGAGAGCAAGCAAACAAGGCCTCTGCTGTAGCTGGATGCTTAAAAAGTTTTTGTATAGAGAAACAAATACATGCTGAAAGAGGTGAGGATCTATAAAACCTGCGTAAGACCGATCCTGACATACGGCACGGAAACAAGAGCCGACACCGCGAGCACACAAAAAGCCTTCTTAGCACACCAAAAATGAAGACTCTACGACCCATTGCAGGCCTAACACTTCGCGACAGAGTAAGAAACTCAGAAATAAGAAAAATCTGGGATGTTGAAGATGTTGTGCGATGGGGAAGAGAAAGAAGACGTTTCTGGAGAGATCATGTGAGAAGAGCGAGTTCGGATCGAGTGGTGAGGGTGGCAGCGGACGGGATCAGACCCCCAGGAAGACCACCTAAACGATGGAGGGGTAGCTGGTCTTCCACCTCCCGGGAGCGACCCGAGAATGATAGGACCTAGTCCTAAAATAAGAAGAAGAAGATACTTGAAGATATTTACCTGTAACACAGCTGGAACAGTGCTCTGTCCATGTTTGGTTCTCCCCCAGCCAGCTACAGTGGCCATCTTTCCAGCCAACTTCATTTCCTTTGCGGGCAGACACACCTATAAATCGAAATCAGCCATGATCAATCGTTAGATACATAGAAATACTACAGAACTTGTATATAAAACAATAATTATTCCACATATCGCTCACTCCTTTCAGCAACGTCATATTTCAAAATTCCTCAATTTTCAGTTGTTCAGCATGTTTTCGGAATGCCCAGAAAATGTACTATATCCCAGCAAAAGCGGCATATTTTTAACTTAATATTTACCTGCTGCATGGAATAAAGTGTTTTTTTTTTGCATTTTGAAGAAAAGGTATTGTTTAATTATTATTTTAAGTATCCAAAATATTTTTCAAACGGAGAAAAAAATTCAGGTTTTACCTAAAAAGATCTGTTGCACAGTAAAAAGTTCAATAAGTGGATTGATATTTATTTTTAATACATTTTATTAAATTTTTAAACATTAAAAACGATCTCCTGAAAAATCAAGTTTTTTATATATGACGTTGTTGAAAGGAGTAAACGATATAGGTTACTGCTCCACAGTATTATTTGTGGCAAATGAAGGAAATTCAAATCAATTGGCGATTAAGTTTGTATTTTAAAAAGCGTTATTTACTCTGTGGTATGATAATATAACACTCTCTTTATCATTCATCGTTCACCTTGTGTAATATAAAAGTGGTATTTTATTTATTGTTTCGGCATTAACTTTGTGGTAAGACGTGTTACAATACTAGACTACATGTTTCAGAAGTTAAACCTCCATCATTCAGGTCTGTATAGTAACTAAAATATAAAATTTAAAATTGTTCTATAAATAAGGATAGGGGAAAGTAAGGGGAAGGGGTTAGTCAAGGAACGGAGTTTGAAAACAAAGGAAAAATGGAAAGCAATGGCGAAGAATTTTGAAACAATATATTATTTAATAAATTATTATTAGAATTCAGGTTTTTCAAAATAAGCATCTGTTGGAAATTGATTATCCTTACCGGTAGAATGTGCTGCTTGAAGGCCACAGACCTGCTGAGTCTGACCAGAGCGACGTCGTTCTTGAAGTCGGTGGGACTGTAGGAGGGGTGAACCTCCTTGCGCTCCACCGCATACTCCTCGTGAGGGAGTCGCTCGGCCTGCGCACGCACGTCCCATTCCCCAAGTCTGACTCGAAGATTGGAGTTGGGAGTGCTGGAACATGGAAGAGAAAGATCACCAACTCGTATGGACATGTGATAAATAATAAAATAATAAGCCCTTATCCGCACCCCAATGGTGCATAGGGCACTGCTTCATATGAACACAGTGTTATCTTGATCGTTTACAAACGAAGGAAAGGTGATCAGCCCTCCGCTTCAGGTACCAGTCCAGGGTAATATTGAATAAATATTACATTAAAAAAATTACTTATATTTATTTGACCCTCCTGGGAATCGAACCCGGGACCTCCAGAACGGTAGTCGAGCGTGCTGACCATTACACTACAGAGGCGGACAATAAATAATAAATATTTTAAGGGGACCAAAATAATAATAATAATAATACTCGGCAGGTCTGAAACACAGGAGTAATCACCTTTCCTTCATGTAAGTAACAATCATGATAACACACTGCGTCAATACGATGCAGTGCCCTATGCACCATTGGGTGCAGATAAGGGTTAGATGTAGAGGAGGTGCATGAATTCGGAAGACGCGAATAATATTTTTAAGAGATTGTTGTGGCGTTTTATCCGCTCTGCCTACTCTGCGGGGAAACGACACCGACAGGTCGATAATATACGGTTCATGTGATAAACACTACTAAATTTGGGACAAGCTCCTTAAATTATATTGCTAATACCCAAATTAACCAGCTGACTGACATGAATAAAATAAAACCCATTCGGAGATCCAAAATAAATGAACTGAAAAAGTACTTTATGGAAAGATATATATATATATATATATATATATATATATATATATATGTTGTGATATATCGCTCACTCCTTTCAAGAAGGTCATAAATCAAAAATTGTCAATTTTCACTTGTGCCCAGAAAATGTGCTATATCCCTGCAAAAGCGGCATATCTTTAACTTAATATTTACCCGCTACAGGGCAGAAAGTGTTGTTTTTACATTTTGAAGAAAAGGTATTGTTTAATTATTTTTTAAATATATTAAATATTTTGCATATGGAGAAAAAGATACATTCAGGTTTTACCTAAAAAGATCTGTTGCACAGTAAAATGTTCAATAAGTGGCTTGATAATTATTTTTAATACATTTTATTATATTTTTAAACTTTAAAAACAATCTCCTGAAAAATCAAAGCTCTGAGATAAGCATTATCGATAAAATTAAGAAAGGCGTGTTGAGATGATTTGGACATGTAGAACGAATGAGTGAGGAGAAAACGGTAAAACAAATTTATGAGGCGAATGTCATTGGAAAAAGGAGCAGAGGAAGACCGAGAAAAACATGGCACGATCAAGTATGCCAAATACTTGAAAGTGGTCAGGTTAGGAGTCGTAACAATCGGCGGGTATGTATGAGGAGATGCATGAACGTGGAAGAGGCGAAGAATGTTTGCAAAGACAGAGTGGTGTGGCGTTCTATTCTCTCTACCTACCCCTGCGGGGAAGCGGCGTGATGGTTAGTTAGTTAGTTAGTTAAGTGTTGTATAGTCCATTATTCCACATGTGACTTGACTTCAAGCCTGTTTTTGATATGATATTTGTTTTATACTAACGTTGCCACGCAATGAGCCGCCGTTACCACCCATCTGTCGGAGACCAAGGCACCGCCGCACGACAGCTTCTTGCTCAGGAAGCCGGACTTGATGAGAGCAGCTTGCCAGGGATGAGAACCAAACGCTGTCGAATGCCCTCCCACGATCCTGTTAGACCTCGTATAAAGCTCTCCACAGGCTAAAAAAGATCAAAATAGAATGTCACAATACGGTAAAAAATTATTCATGTCAATAAATAAAATCTCGTCCATTAGACAGTAAATTATGTGGTGAAAATTCAAAATAATATAAAGGTTATGAAAATATAGGCTTGTATTATACAAAAGTATTCTTAAATCTACTGTTTGAAGACTGGGATAGTCACCAATGGCTAGAAATAGTGAGGGTGAGATGATCTTTAGAAAAAGACTAAAAACACATTTCGCTCACTCCTTTCAAGAACGTCATAAATCAAAAATCGTCAATTTTTAGTTATGTATGTTTTCAGAATGCCCAGAAAATGTACTATATCCCAGCAAAAGAGGCATATTTTAAACTCAATATTTACCCGCTACAGGGCAGAAAGTTTTGTTTTAGCATTTTTAAGAAAAGGTATTTTTTAATTATTTTTTGAAATATACTAAATATTTTACAAATGGAGAAAAAACCTTCAGGTTTTACCTATAAAGTTCTGTTCCGCAGTAAAAAGTTCGATAAGTGGCTTGATATTTATTTAATACATTGTATTATATTTTGAAACCTTAAAAACGTTATCCTGAAAAATCAAGTTTTTTGATTTATGACGTTCTTGAAAGGAGTGAGCGATTTGTTTGCTAAATCATTTCCACTATAATATTTTCCCCAATTCATTAAACGGCGCTATATAAGTTATCCAAATTTATTATTTTTATTAATTTTAGTCTAGCTTTGGTCTTACATAGTCTGGACTAGGTCTGTTGTTGTTTTGCTAAGGTCTGAAATAGTTCGGCTTAGGGTGGTGACTGACATGTTACGATGCGAGTTCGTATAGTCAGTACAGCGAGCCGAGCGCTCCATCCATAGTTTCGGATGCTCGGTGATGCTCGCCGCGAGCGATGTAACAACGTTTGTTACAACGAAATGCTCCGGTCAGTCACCACCCTTAGGTTTAAAATAGTCTGCCTTAGGTCTGACACAATCTGGCTTAGGTCTGACATAGTCTGACTTAGCTCTAAAAAAGACTAAGGTGTGACATATTATAGTCTGGCTTGGTTTTGAAATAGTCTGCTTTAGGTCTGTTATAATCTTGCTTAAGCCTGATATAGTCTGCGTCAGGTCTGACATAGCCTGCCTCAGATCAGACATAGTCTAGCTAAGGTCTGACATAGTCTGACTTAGGTGTATAACAGTTTGCTTTTGGTCTGTCAATATCTGGTCAATTCTACTACATATTTAAAAAAGCGTCATTCTCTTAGGCTAACTGATAATTTTTATCCTTCTTCTTCTTCCTTCTTATCCTGATCACCACTAAATGGTGCAAAAGGCACTGCATCAAATTGGTGCAGTATTAAGTTGATCATTCATTATATGAAGACAAGGCGGCCAGTCTCACGTTTCAGGTACTAGTCCAGGGTAATATTGAATATTGTTGTGAAACATATATTTATTTATTTTGATACCCTGGAAATCGATCCCAGGACCTTCAGCCTAGTAGCCAAACGCAAGGCGGACTATTGTTGATTTTAAAAGTCGAAAGAAAAGAATAAAATAATCGTAAAAACTAAAAAAGATTGATTTTACAAAAATATTGAAAATATACAGAGGAAAAATCTAATGAACTAGTACCGCAGATAATATAGAAAAACGTCAATCTATATGTAAGTATGTGGTAAGAATACAGACTTATAACATAAGAAGAAAGGGGTTTTCATGTGTTGAGGAAAAAACTAAAGAAGTGAAAAGAGCTACATGTTTGTGCTGTAGACGGACTTATCACTCACTCCTTTCAACAACGTCAAATATCAAAAAACTTGATTTTTCAGGAGATCGTTTTTAAAGTTTAAAAATATAACCAAATGTATTAAAAATAAATATCAAGCCACTTATTGGACTTTTTACTGTGCAACAGATCTTTTTAGGTAAAACTTGAAGGCTTTTTCTCCATTTAAAAAATATTAAACAATACCTTTTATTTTAAATTCAAAAACAACACTTTCTGCCCTGTAGCGGGTAAATATTAAGTTAAAAATATGCCGCTTTTGCTGGGACATAGTACATTTTCTGGGCATTCAGAAAAATTTGTTATTTTTGATTTATGACCTTGTTGAAAGGAGTGAGCGTTATGTGTAATACGTAGGTTGTAATATTACAAGAGTAGAGAGTTATATGGTAAAACAAAAATGAACCAAAATCTTTACAATAGAATACAAATATTTTTTAAAAGATAAGATAAGAAGAAAGTTACTGAACTAAAATTGACTAGTTTTGGTGTGATGTGCAACGAACCATATTGTTTAAAAAGTAAATTTTGAGCTAGACTTTTGATAGTAAATATATGTACACGGCTGTTTGATTGTGTCCAAATACTTAAAAAACAGGAATTATTTTTACATTTTAACATCTCAACAGAGATGAAGAAAAACATGCAAGTCACAGGGCTTGTGACCTCTCATAGGCTGGTCAAGTGATCACTTTACACACGTGTAACATTCGCTAATTCTACCCATTATTGACAAACATAATACTCAAATTCTTGGAAGTTTTATATATATATATGAACCAATTTAGAAACTTTGTTCTTGAATCACTAGAACTTCACTAGAGACATCTATTGGTGAGATGAAAATAAGCTTTTTACTGAGCATAAACTCTTATATTAGTATGTGAGGTCCGAATCCTGGATTATAATCACACACATTAGAAACGCCTAAAAATATTATTTTCATTTTTAATATTTTAGCTTATAATTTAACCAGTTAATTTATTCACAACATTTTGAGTGTGTCCAAATACTTGTTCACAAATCTGGTTCTACCCATGATTGACAAACACATTCTACCCATGATTGACAAACACACTCTACCCATGATTGACAAACACAATCTACCCATGATTGACAAACACATTCTACCCATGATTGACAAACACAATCTACCCATGATTGACAAACACATTTTACCCATGATTGACAAACACATTCTACCCATGATTGACAAACACATTCTACCCATGATTGACAAACACATTCTACCCATGATTGACAAACACTTTCTACCCATGATTGACAAACACACTACGATTGGAAGTCAGTCTCATGACGTTCCATGATTGAGTTTACAATAGCCATCTATGATTGGATTTAGAAGGAAGGGTCTCTGTTAAACAAAAGTTTTCTCATGCTGATGACTGTTCTGAAGGCATATGTAGTGTGTCATGAGATAGATGATATATATAGGAGTTCCAAAAACTTGAGTAGTGTAGTTGTCAATCATGGGTGGAATAATAAATTATACATGTCGCTCACTCCTTTCAAGAACGTCATAAATAAAAAAAGCTTGATTTTTCAGTAGAACGTTTTTAAAGTTTAAAAATATAACACAATGTTTTAAAAATAAATATCAAGACATTTTGAACTTTTTAATGTGCAACATATCTTTTTAGTTTAAACATGAATGTTTTTTCTCCATTTGAAAAATATTTAGTTTATTTTAAAAAATTATTAAATAATACCTTTTCTTCAAAATGCTAAAACAACATTTTTGCCCTGTAGCGGGTAAATATTAAGTTAAAAATATGCCTCTTTTGCTGGGATATAGTACATTTTCTAGTCATTCCAAAAACATGCACAACTGAAAATTGTCAATTTTTGATATATGACGTTCTTGAAAGAAGTGAGCGATGTGCGTAAAATGATCACTCAGCCAGCCAATAAACAGTTATGAACCTTGTCAATATCCAGACTTCCATATTCTTTTTCATCTCTGCTGAGCCGTCAAAATATTTTTGTATTTAAATATGTTTTATTTTAATTTAGCTAAATTCTGAATTAATTTTTGTGAAAAATAACTTGTCTCGTGTGATGTAAACAATATCAAAAGCAATCGTATATATCAAAACAGTGATGCTTTGCATAGCGACCAAAGCCCATAACAAATTTTTGTTCTTCCATTCTTCTTCTTCTTTTAACCCTTATCCGCACCCAATGGTGCATAGGGCACTGCACCATATTGACGCATTTTGATCGTTACTGACATGAAGGCAAGGTGGTCATTCCTGCGCTTCAGGGTCCTGTCCAGGATAATATTAAATAAATATTAGAGTGTAAAATCACTGATATTTATTTTCAATCCCCCTGGGAATTGAACCCGGGACCTCCAGCTAAACACGCTAGCCATTACACCACGGAGGTGGACAAACTTTTGGTTCTTCCATAACGTGACTCATACAACGAACCTCGCTTCATACAACGGACTGTATCTTATTTTGTCTTGTCGTTCGAATGCTCCAAGGTCGAAAGCAGCTAATACACTTTTGTACGAAGAGCTTATTGAAGAACAGTTACATAAAAGCTGGCAACTAATAAACTCCAAGAACTTCTAGTTCAACAACATGATGAAGCTCAGAGGGAAACTTCATCTCAAGACGAGGAGGTGGAATCTAATCAAACAATCACCAACTGCTCCCATCAAGGAGATTCTGGTCAAATGGGAAGAGGTTCTGAAATTTACTCAGAACTTTTATCCGAACTCAGCTGAGGGTAACAGGATCTACCATTTCTACAATAGCAGGTGTTCAAGAGGAAGAAACCATATTTTGTGCTACAGAACGATTTTTTAAACATGTTTTAACTAACTAACTAACTAACCATCACGCCGCTTCCCCGCAGGGGTAGGCAGATGGAATAGAGCGCCACACCACTCTGTCCTTGCAAACATTCTTCGCCTCTTCCACGTTCATGCATCTTCTCATACATACCCGCCGATTGTTACGACTCCTAACCTGACCACTTTCAAGTATTTGGCATACCTGATAGTGCCATGTTTTTCTCGGTCTTCCTCTGCTTCTTTTCCCACTAACATTCGCCTCATAAATTTGTTTTATCGTTCTTTTGTCACTCATTCATTCCACATGTCCAAACCATCTCAACACACCTTTCTTAGTAAAAACCTATCAGCGGAAGCTAAACTGGCAGTGCACAACAGAGTCCTGGTTCCAACTCCAATGTGTTGGTGAAGTGAAACATGGAGTTGGCAAAAGAAGGATGAAAGTAGACTGAATGCAGTCGAAATGCGATCTCTCAGAAGAATGTGCGACAAAACGATGTATGATAGATGTGCGAATAGTGAAATAAGGAAGGAATGCAAAGCTGAGATAAGCATTATCGATAAACATGTATTGATACGGAAGAACCCGTTTCATATAATTAAGTCCGTTATGCAAGGCATCACTGTTGTTAAAAGGGTTGCTACTACTATTTTAAAGACTGTGCCAGGGTTGGAGAATTAGGTGCTCAATTTGCACAAATTTTGTATCAATTTACCCCGAAAGCTAGGATCATTCGTGCCATCGTCACCGTAAAATCCGGATCCACCTTGCCCTTGCAAAGACACTGGTTCATAGTTGTTGTCGGGGGAGTAATAGTCATCTGGTTGTGGGATTTGGTTGGTTGTAGTCTCGTAGTGGTTGTGGTAGGAAGGTTTGACGTGGAAGAAGGGGTTCTGGTCGAAATTGTCTGAATTTGGTTTTGTGGGTCTGTAGAAATCTGGTTTCACCCAGTTGTATTCTGGCTTCGGTCTGTCGTAGTCAAGGTGAGGTCTGTCAAAGTCTGGCTTGGGCCTATCGTAATCTGGTTTTGGTCTGTCGTAATCCGGCTTGGGCCTATCGTAATCTGGTTTTGGTCGGTCGTAATCCGGTTTGGGCCTATCGTAATCTGGTTTTGGTCGGTTGTAATCCGGTTTGGGCCTATCGTACTCTGGTTTTGGTCTGTCGTAATCCGGTTTGGGCCTATCATACTCTGGTTTTGGTCTGTCATACTCTGGTTTTGGTCTGTCGTAATCAAGACTAGGTCTGTCGTATTCGGGTTTGTGGAATAGGATAGTGGGTTCGTCATAGATCGTCAGGGGTTTGTTGGAAATGGGTTTGGTGTCGTATGAGTGAAAATTGTCTGTTGGAAAGTGTCCCACTAGTTGTATAAGATCACCTGTTGAACAATGAATTTGTTAATATGTGTTAGATTCAAGTTTTTTACTCACATTTCTTCATTGAACTTCATTTTATAAAATAAAATAACAACCATATAGTTATTTTCCACATTTATTTCATATGTCCAGTGACCGAATTTCGTCGTTCCAGACATCATCAGGCACCAGTCTGATGATATCAATAACGACAAAACCCGGTCACTGGTCAAATAAAATACTGCAGTAGAAAAACTTCTTCGAAATTTTAAAGATGAAGATGAATATGGGTATTTACAGGGCTTACAACCTGTTACGGGCTGATTAAAAGAATTGTATGTTTTCATCTTCAAACCCTTATCCACACCCTGATGGTGCAAAGGGCATTGCATCATATAAACGCAGTGTTATGTTTATCGTTAACACATGAAGAAAAGGTGATCAGCCCTCTGCTTCAGTTACCAGTCCAGGGTAATCTTCAATAATTGTTAGAGTGGAAAATCATTTAAATTTATTAGACTAACCCCCCCTGGGAATCGAACCCGGGACCTCCAGTACGGTAGTCGAGCGTGCTGACCATTACAATACGGAGGTGGACTAAGATTTTTTTTTTAGTATAAAGTTATTTTATTAGTTACGTTATAAGTAAAATTAAAACAAAAACACATGTTAAAATCATTAAAAGTATTTGATTAATATGTACGAAAGAAATGGGAATGTTAATATCTCAACATAGATGAAGAAGAATACGAAAGTCTGTGTTTAAGTGATCACTTTACACACGTGTAACATTCACAATTCTACCTATGATTGACAACCACACTACTGAAATTTTGGAACTCCTATATGTATTGATCAAATTCGATTTTTTTATTTATTTATTTAAATAAATTGTATACGTTTACTCACATTACAAATATAAACATATTTAAAATATATTTTTTGCAGAGACCCACCAAGCCACCTTGTGTGTCTTGTCGGTGGAGTTCTTTTTACATACATTTTTTATTGTTTTTATCCATTTTAACCTAATATACACACAAAAAAGAGAGAAAATTAAGAATATAAACTATTTTACAATTTTCATAGAATAAACTCTTGATCATTTACCCATTTCTTTATTTTGCCTTTGTTCCATATTTTATTTTGACCTCTAACCTCCGTCGGCAACAAATTAAAAATGTTCGGAAGGATATATTGCAGTGCAGGACTCCCATATTTATTGTTAATTCTTGGGACTGTCAAACCTTCGTTGTGTGTATCGTGTATCATGGTTGTGTACTAGAAGATGTGGATATTTTTGTCTAGTTTGTTGTTCAACGATGATACTCATCCACAATATTCCGTGCTTGAAATCGATAGAATTTCACTAGAGACATCTATAGTGAGATGGAAGAAGAAAGAATTACCTTACTAAAGACTATAGATGTCTTTAGTAAAACTCAAATGAATTATATCCATGCTCCAATTGACACATCGCTCACTCCTTTCAAGAACGTCATAAATCAAAAAACTTGATTTTTTAGGAGAACGTTTTTAAAGTTTAAAAATATAAAACAATGTATTAAAAATAAATATCAAGTCACTTATTAAACTTTTTACTGTGCAACAGATTTTTTAATGTAAAACCTGAAGGCTTTTCCTCCAATTGAAAAATATTTAGTATGTTAAAAAAAAAAATTATACAATACTTTTTCTTCAAAATGCAAAAACAACACTTTCTGCCCTGTAGAGGGGAAATATTAAGTTAAAAATATGCCTCTTTTGCTGGGATATAGTACATTTTCTGGGCAATCTGAAAACATGTACAACTGAAAATTGTCCATTTTTGATTTATGACGTTCTTGAAAGGAGTGAGCGACATGCATCTACTCTGAAAATGGGATGTTCGATGTATATGTTATTTTACCAACGACGCAAACCTTTTTATAGCAAAGATCAGAACCAAGCAACCTTTTAAAAACGTCAAAGACGAATAACGCACTTTCATTTCAACTCTTGTCACTAGATGGCGTTGAAATATAGTAAAATACAAAAAAGGGATTAGCAAAATTTCAAATGAAGACTCTAAGGAGCATATCTGGCAAGAGTCTAAGAAACAGATTGACGATATAATAACACCAGGATAAGATAAATATGCGAGATGGAAGATGTCGTTAGGTGGGGAAGGCAACGAATGAGACAATGATATACGCATTTCGCTCACTCCTTTCAACGTCATAAATAAAAAATCGACAATTTTCAGCTGTGCATGTTTTCGGAATGCCCAGAAAATGTACTATATCCCAGCAAAAGCTGCATATTTTTAACTTAATATTTACCCGCTACAGGGCAGAAAGTTTTGTTTTTACATTTTGAAGAATAGGTATTTTATTAATTATTTTTTTAAATAATAATATAATAACCATATCCGCTCCCTAGGTGGAGCATATGGAGTCCACAAACTGTCTCCAGGCTTTTCTGTCGGCTGCCAGCTCGCTTGCATCCTCCCAAGTCAGATCCGCGTCCCGAAGTTCTGACGAGAACTGCCGACGAATTGTCAGCAGTGGTCGTCCTGGGCGGCGCGACCTGATGCCTTGTAAAAGAGGCAAGCATGATGGCGGCTCTCGGGAGGCATGCGGAGTACATGGCCAAGCCAACTGAATCGCCTTAATTTGTATACTTAATTATTTTTTTAAGTATACAAAATTCTTTAAATGGAGAAGAAACATTCAGGTTTTACCTAAACAGATCTGTTGCACAGTAAAAAGTTCATATTGGCTTGATATTTATTTTTCACACATTGTGTTTTATTTTTAAACTTTAAAAACGTTCTTTTGAAAAATCAAGGTTTTTGATTTGTGACGTTCTTCAAAGGAGTGAGCGATATATGAAGTATGGTCAGGTAATGAGTCGAGGAGGGGAGATAGTGGAACATTATAAGGTTGATATGTAAGGGTTCTAAGGACAGATAGTAATGTTCAAGGCGTTTGTATCTTGGAGATCCTCAGACATGGTGCATTTTTCCCATGAAGAGGTCATTGATTCCATAATGTAGCTACTTGAACAATTCAGGAATGACTGAAGGATGATGTGTTATGTGGAGGAATGGAAGGTGTTCTCCCCCGAGAAGTGGATACACCATGAACGGAAAGGTAGATGAAGATAGTAACGTTTCAGCCATTTCTTGAAGGTGGACAGAGAAGGTGCCCTTTTGGTGTGGAGATGCAAGCTGTTCCAATGCAAGGAAAAGTGTTCTCACCTTAGAACAACGGAGCAATATACCATGATCAGAGAGTAGAAAAAATCATACTAGGCATAAGAGGAAAGATTCCTCAAATATTTCAATTACTAAGCTAATTGCATGTATTAAGAAAAAATAGCCCTATTGTCGTTCTGATTGATACCGTGTCGCGCCGCCAAAAGATCCCTCTGAACTTTCTCCGTCTCGCTCCGACGCCCGATGGACGGAATCGCCCGAGGTCAGCCGAGCGCGAACGAAGTGCGTGACCCGGAGTTGCCCGGAGAATACTCCATACATGTACTTGGACATCTAGTGATGGACAGCGGTGTCCCACAAGGCGCTCGTCTGGGACCAATACTTTAAACAATATATATGTATATATATATATATATATATATATATATATATATATTATATATATATATATATACACATATATATATATATATATATATATATATATATATATATATATATATATATATATATATATATATATATATATATATATATATATATATATATATATATATTATATATATATATATATAAATCTTCTCTCTGAACTGAGGACATCAACATCAGCCGAAACACATGTTTCGAAATACTAACTAATATACGATTTTTAAACACTTATCCGCACCCGATAGTGCATAGAGCACTGCATCATATATACGCAGTGTTGTCTTGATCGTGTACACATGAAGGAAAGGTGATCAGCCCTCCGTTTCAGGTACCAGTCCAGGGTAATATTAAATAAAAATAAGAGCGAAAAAATCACTTAAACTCGTATTTATTTAACCCCTCACCTGGGAATCGAACCCGGGACCTCCAGTAAAGTAACCGAGCGTGCTGACCATTGCGCTATTGAGGCGGACAAAATATAAATATGCCTCGACAAAATATATATTGTCCTTGCGAGCATTCTTCGCCTCTTCTACGTTCATGCT
The DNA here is from genome assembly GCF_059751285.1 of Brachycentrus maculatus. Classification (NCBI taxonomy): domain Eukaryota; kingdom Metazoa; phylum Arthropoda; class Insecta; order Trichoptera; family Brachycentridae; genus Brachycentrus; species Brachycentrus maculatus. The sequence goes on along the minus strand of NW_028280987.1, from coordinate 14,706 downwards.
TCTCAAAATTTCTGTCAAGCATGGACACACTCAAAATATTTTGATTTTTTTTAAAGTACCTAACGTCCAAGTGACTCTGAAATCTAGCTACGGCTTATGCAACACCGTTTATCATGTCCCTACTCAGGCTTCAACTTTATAAGTTTCATAGCCTATGCCTACTTGTGAGTGGATTTACTCTTCATGTTTAAAGTTACTAACTAAAGTTTCATGTAATTCATGAGTGAAAATTCTAGGCAAAAACACTCGCTAATATTTTGATAGAATCTTGTTCACTGCCTTTTTTGTCGGCTTAACTGTGAATTCTTCTTCTTCTTCTTCTTGGTGGCCTGTTTTCAAGAGGGGTAAGCCTCCTACGAAGTCGATTTCCAGCTGTCAATTCATCTCTTTGGTGGTCTACCCGGGAGTTACACTCAAAATGTTTTGATACAATCTTGTTCCATAGGCTTTTTATCGGTTTTAACTTTAAATTCCATTTGTCTTATTTCAAATTCTAGTTCTTCAACATCTAATTTGACACTTTTTGCCTTTCTTTATTTGGTTTTCTACTTTCTTCCTCATTGAACCGCTGCAAAACACTTGTCACTTAGCATGGCCATCGAAGCAAAACGATATCACCTGATTGTTTTTCTATCAGAGTCATTATCAAGTCATGAGTAGTTACAATTATCTACAGGCGTTTACTAAGTTCGTCATTCGTTTCTTCTTCTTCTTCTTCCTAGCTCCATTCCTACTTATCGTCTTTGTAGACTGTTGAAGTCAGCTCTCCTCGTCCTCAGGTTGTAGGTCCTTCTATATCAGGTCATGCCTTTGAATGGTATTATCTTTCTGCAGCATCCATGATTTTTTTCATGACGCAGTAGCTGGTCACGTAATGATTTTGTACATTTGAGAATACACCCTTAAGACTCTGTTACCTTCTTTTTCTCGATCTTCATCCTCATTACTGAGGGTTGTAACCCTTGTGGAAGCAATGCCTCTTCTCCAGTTATCCCTTGCCTGCGCTGCACGTAGCGCTCCAACCACCGAGGGCCTGCTGCTGCCCCAACTTTATCGGTCCAGAATAGAACGCCACACCACTTTGTCCTTGCAAACATTCTTTGCCTCTTCCACGATCATATCCTCATGCACGCCCGCCGATTATTTCGACTCCTAACCTGTCCGCTTTCGAGCATTTGACACACCTAATCGTGCCAATTTTTTTCTCGGTTTTCCTCTGCTCCCTTTTCCAACTACATTCACCTCATTCATTTTTTTCCGTTCTTTCTTCACTCATTCGTTCCATATGTCCAAACCATATCAACACACCTTTCTTATTTTTTTAAAAGAATAACCCGCAAAGCCAGAGGCTTGTCTGCAGTTTTGAATGTAAGGATTTTTCAAAACCCTTATCCGCACCCCAATGGTGCATAGGGCACTGCTTCATATAAACGCAGTGTTTTCTTGATCGTTTACATATGAAGGAAAGGTGATCAGCCCTCCGCTTCAGGTACCAGTCCAGGGTAATATTAAATAAATATTAGAGTGAAAAAAATCACTTTTATTTATTTGAACCCCCCCCGGGAATCGAACCCGGGACCTCCAGAACGGTAGCCGAGCGTGCTGACCATTACACTACGGACGCGGACGGAATGTAAGGATAGGGAAGGTAAATGTAAAAAATGCATTACAAAAACTCAGACCAATTAAAAATAAATCTTTCTTGAATTTATTTTGAATTGACGGGAATCGAACCCGTGACGCCAGTTTCGCAGTCGAAAATTGCTGATTTTTGATATATGACGTTTGATCATAAGATTTTTTGGCTTGATTGGTTTTATGGATAATTCATTTAAATGGACTTTTCGTCACAAGGACAAATATTGACGGGTTTTCTGAATACGGATAGTATGTAAATACATCCCAAGAAACATTAATAAGAAACAGTGTGTAGAACGGTTTCTCTTCTCTTCGCAGATGGTGCTTTGGGCACTTTAAAAAATAGACTATCTTCTAATTTTGTCCGCCTCCGTAGTGTAATGGTCAGCATGCTCGCCTACCGTTCTGGAGGTCCCGGGTTCGATTCCCAGAGGGGTAAAATAAATATAAGTGATTTTTTCACTGTCATATTTATTCAATATTGCCCTGGACTGGTACCTGAAGCGGAGGGCTGATCACTTTTCCTTCATGTGTAAACGATCGAGATAACACTGCGTTTATATGACGCAGTGCCCTATGCACCATTGGGGTGCGGTAAGGGATTTATTATTTATTATTATTACTATCTTCTAATTAACTAATGGCAGACAGCGCGCTTCTTTACAACAGCTGTCGCTTTGTATTTTTAAAGGAGTGAATGATGTGTAGTCGTACGTTCAGTTCGCTCGAAGTGTTTGCGCGGATAAGTGAGCCGAGTTAGCGACAGACAATGGAGAAGATTCAGCCGCCGGAACGGCGAGGAAAGTGAAAAGAAGAAAGAGCGAAATGGCCGCTGCGGTAGCGAGAGGCGATGTTACTATGGCCGGTGTTATAATCACAGATTGGTGAGAATTACGGACCCCCGAAGAAAGTAAAAACGCACTGCAAGAGCTAACGAAATTGGAGTGAAAACGAAAGTCGACGAAAGGGACACCGAAACCGCAAAGCGCCGATGTCTTTTTCACCAAATTACTAGTGAGTATTGGTCTGTAATGGAGTGCCATCACAGACCTTTTCATTTTTTATTATTAGTGAGTATTGGTCTGTAATGAGTGATTTTTTATTATTACTGAGTATTGGTCATTTCATTTTTTTATTATTAGTGAGTATTTGCCTGTAATGACCTTTTCATTTTTTATTATTAGTGAGTTTTGGTCTGTAATGACCTTTTCATTTTTTATTATTAGTGAGTATTGGTCTGTAATGAGTGAGTAATAAGTGGTGTGTAATTACTAGTGAGTATTGGTCTGTAATGGAGTGCCATTAGAGACCTTTTTATTTTTTATTATTAGTGCGTATTGGTATGTAATGAGTGATTTTTTTTATTATTAGTGAGTATTGGTCATTTCATTTTTTATTATTAGTGAGTATTGGTCTGTAATGACCTTTTCATTTTTTATTATTAGTGAGTATTGGTCATTTCATTTTTTATTATTAGTGAGTATTGGTCTGTAATGACCTTTTCATTTTTTATTATTAGTGAGTATTGGTCTGTAATGAGTGAGTAATGAGTGGTCTGTAATTAGTAGTGAGTATTGGTCTGTAATGGAGTGCCATTACAGACCTTTTCATTTTTTATTATTAGTTAGTATTGGTCTGTAATGAGTGATTTTTTATTATTAGTGAGTATTGGTCATTTCATTTTTTTTATTATTAGTGAGTATTGGTCTGTAATGAGTGAGTAATGAGTGGTCTGTAATTAGTAGTGAGTATTGGTCTGTAATGGAGTGCCATTACAGACCTTTTCATTATTTTATTATTATTAGAGATGTGCCGAGTTTTACCGAGTTACCTAGTACTAGTATTACTCGGTTTGTTGTTTGCCAAACCGAGTACTCGGCCGAATAATTCGATTCGATCATTCGTCAATCAATTCTGCCTACTTTACTGGATCCCAGATTCAGAATGAGATTTTTTTTATAATTAAAATATAACTTCTTATTTTTTGATATCTCATCAAAGATGAAGAAGAATATGGAAGTCTGGGCATTTACGGGGCTGACGACCGTCATAGGCTGGTTTAAGTGATCACTTTACACACGTGTAACATTCACCAATTCTACCCATTATTGACAACCACACTACTCGAATTCGTTTTATATATGTATATATGAACCAATTTTGAAACACTGTTCTTAAATCACTAGAACTTCACTAGAGACATCTATTGGTGAGATGCAAAGAAGCTTTTTACTGAGCAGAAACTCTTTTATTAGTATGTGAGGTCCGAATCCTGGATTATAATCACACACATGAGAAACGCCAGAAAATATCATTTGAATTTTTATTATTTTAGCTTATAATTTGACCAGATAATTTATTAACAACATTTTGAGTGTGTCCAAATACTTGTTCACAAATCTGGATTATCTCCAATTATACAAGTGTTTTATTTCAATGGACGAACTCAAAGACAATTTTAACACCTGATTTGCTGGATATACAAATATGGCTTCCCATACTTTTAGCCTACGCCAAAAAATAAATAAAATTACCGTCGTTTTCAAAAGGTTTTTTTTAAACAGTCATCAAATTTGTTTTTGGAGAACGTGGGTTAGTTTTATGTCTTGTAATAACACCATTTTGATGTTTTGTATAATGATAATGTATGATGTTGTTTGATGATTAGAAAAATACGTTTTAAAGAAGTCGAAAGGAATAATTCATACATTCGTTCAACGGATCTTTGTCAGACGGGAAGAATATCTAATTTAACATACTCAACCTGTAAAGTACTGTGTAAGATTCATTTTGTGTTTATAACAGTCGATATAATTAATATTTTCATTCATAATTTTCTTTTGGAAAATTCGCCTTCGAAAAAACGTCGTTTTCGTAAGTTGGCAATGAATGACGTCACAGAAACGATGGAGCTTTTTTAATATTGGTAACATTGCTAAATTATCGGCGGCTCTATTTGTTGATGTCTATGGTCCACCCTAAAAAAAAACTAACTAACCATCACGCCGCTTCCCCGCAGGGGTAGGCAGAGAGAATAGAGCGCCACACCACTCTGTCCTTGCAAACATTCTTCGCCTCTTCCACGTTCATGCATCTCCTCATACATACCCGCCGATTGTTACGACTCCTAACCTGACCACTTTCAAGTATTTGGCATACCTGATCGTGCCATGTTTTTCTCGGTCTTCCTCTGCTTCTTTTCCCACTAACATTCGCCTCATAAATTTGTTTTACCGTTCTTTCGTCACTCATTCGTTCCACATGTCCAAACCATCTCAACACACCTTTCTTAATTTTATCGATAATGCTTATCTCAGCTTTGCATTCCTTCCTTATTTCACTATTCGCACATCTATCATACATCGTTTTGTCGCACATTCTTCTGAGAGATGGCATTTCGACTGTCCACCCTATTTATTTTAAAAACATTTTAATATATTTTTAAAGTTTAAAAACGGTATGCCAAATACTTGAAAGTGGTCAGGTTAGGAGTCGTAACAATCGGTGGGTATGTATGAGGACATGCATGAACGTGGAAGAGGCGAATAATGTTTGCAAGGACAGAGTGGTGTGGCGCTCTATTCTCTCTGCCTACCCCTGCGGCGAAGCGGCGTGATGGTTAGTTAGTTAGTTAGTCAAAAACGATCTCCTGAAAAATCTAGTTTTTTGATATATTAAGTTGTTGAAAGGAGTGAGCGATGTCCAAACCATCTCAACACACCTTTCTTAATTTCATGAATAATGCTTATCACAGCCTTGCATTTTTCCTCAGCCTGCAAGAGCCTGGGTTAGGACTTATCAGACATCGTATCCGTGATAGTTCATAAGAAACTGTCACGAGAGGTGGTATCATACATGATAAAACTAGCCAAGGACATTGGTACCATAAACCAAGCTAGGACACAAAATGCAGAACCCTCTTCTAGTGGAACGGAAGGCCTGTTGAGGACAGTCAGCAGTCCGGCTTCTCCTGAGGAGTGCAACGTGGTTTCCTCCCAGCAATGAGCAAATGCTGACAAATCCCGATTGGCCCACACTAGATTATCCCTCCTGTTCCCAACACAGATTGAAATAAAATAAAAATTGCTAGTAGAAACAAAAATCCACTTAACGTACTAAGCTAATAAACCATTGACAAAATAAGCAAGGTAAATCGAACATCTACCATACATGGTTTTGACGCATATCGATAGTGATATGCGTCAAAACCATGTATGGTATATGGCTTTGTACAAAACCATGTATGGTGCATGATACATGGTTTTGACGCATATAGATACTATCTAAACTGCATTATTTCCTTATCACTTTTCTTGAAATTTTCTTTGTAACGTCCACGAAGAAGAATATGCTCCATCCGCACAGTAATGAAGGCAAGAACTGTTAAATTTGGCGCCGCAGAATCAATTGGCTCAAACACTGTTAGAGCGGACTTGGAGCAATTGCAAAACAGGTGAATTAGAGCACATCTAATAGGTGCTTAATTGGATATATTTTATACATTACATGTGTTTTCTGTTAAGTTAAAACGTGCCCAAGCATTATAACGTATGTTTCGTAATGGTATTATACAATACTGAAATACCACCTAAACACCTACGCAACTAGAAACTTCAGAAATGTGAATGCTGTGAAAGCTGGAGTGTCCCTTAGAGACAAAATAAAGAGTTCACGCATTCGTGGAAGCCTGGCTGTAACAGGGATCAAGAGTAAGGTAGAGGAAAGGCAATTGGAGGTTACCACCTCTGGGCACATAGGACGCAGAGAACCTGGTCATATTGTGAACCAGGCGATCACACTGGGGAACTTCTAGAAAATTTGGTGATGGACTTACGATCTTGTATTATTTAGATTGGCAGTGACAGGTATATTGAAAGCTTTTAAATGTAAATTCACAGTAAAATCGGGATACAATTTTATGTTGTTTCACATTTTCAATAAATTTCGCAACTTAATTAAAAAAAAATGCTTAGCAAGAGCAGATCTGTCAGGAAGCCTAGATGCTTCTGTATCCGATCTGGGCATGCGGTGGGACAGCTTTCAATGAACCAGGCAATCATCATAGATGTGAAAATAGTACAGAAAACAATAATTATATTAAGTTATTTAAAAATATATATTTATATATATATTTCCAACAAAATTATTATTTACAAAATTTCATGTCCCAAACATACAAGCCATTTTTAAAAAAAAAACGCAATTTTTCAATTACCAAAGGGTGACAAATATTTGAATTTAAAATAAAGTTTACCTTTGAGATTCTCAAATGATTTTTCAACTCCAAAATGTAATACTAAACAATTTCAACAAATAGGGTAATAAATTAAACCCTGAAGAGGGCAACCAACAGGTTGTTGCCGAAACTAGTTGGTTAATAAAAATGTGAGTGCACCAGAACACAAAGAATTTTTATTTCTCGAAATAATATAATTTCAACAAAACTTCAAATATTCGGGAATTAAATATTTCAATAATAATAATAATAATAAAACCCTTACCCGCACCCCAATGGTGCACAGGGCACTGTGTAATATTAACGCAGTGTTATCTTGATCGTTTATACATGAAGGAAAGGTGATCAGCCCTCCGCTTCAGGTACCAGTCCATGGTAATATTGAATAAATATTACAGTGAAAAATTCACTAATATTTATTTTACCACCCTTGGGAATCAAACCCGGGACCTCCAGAACGGTAGCCGAGCGTGCTGACCATTACACTACAGAGGCGGACAAATATTTCAATAAACTCCCTAAAGAAATTTAAAAAATAAAAGAAAAAAATTCTTAACAAAAAAATTAATGCCCATTATATATAAATCTTGAAAAAAATATATTAAAAAAATATATTATACCATTAATTATATAAAACATTACACCTTGAGTGTAAGTCCGTCTCCAAGCACAAGAGCTCAGTCTCTTTTTTGGAGAGGCACAGCGAATCTAAAACTATAAATTTGCCATATATATATATATATATATATATATATATATATATATATATATATATATATATATATATATATATATATATATATATATATATATATATATATATATATATATATATATATATATATATATATATATATATATATATATATATATATATATATTAATACATATGGCAAATTGTAATATGTTTAGAAATTGTATAATGTTGTACTTAAAAATGTAACTATATTAACAACATTTTGAGTGTGTCCAAATACTTGTTTACAAAATCTGGATTATCTCCAATTACAGGATTTATTTTCATATTATTTTTTGATATCTCATCAAAGATGAAAAAGAATATGGAAGTCTGGGCATTTACGGGGCTTACGACCGTCATGGGCTGGTTTAAGTGATCACTTTACACACGTGTAACATTCACCAATTCTACCCATTATTGACAATCACACTACTCAAATTCTTGGAAGTTCTATATACATGAACCAATTTAGAAACCTTGATCATGAATCACTAGAACTTCACTAGAGACATCTATTGATGAGATGTAAAGAAGCTTTTTATTAAGCAGAAACTCTTATATTAGTATGTGAGGTCCGAATCCTGGATTATAATCACACACATGAGAAACGCCAGAAAATACCATTTTCATTTTTATTATTAAGCTTATAATTTGACCAGATAATTTATTTAGAATATTTTGAGTGTGTCCAAATACTTGTTCACAAAATCTGGATTATCTCCAATTACAGGAGTTATTTTCATATTATTTTTTGATATCCCATCAAAGATGAAGAAGAATATGAGTAGTGTGGTTGTCAATAATGGGTAGAATTGGTGAATGTTACACGTGTGTAAAGTGATCACTTAAACCAGCCTATGACGGTCGTAAGCCCCGTAAATGCCCATACTTCCATATTCTTCTTCATCTTTGATGAGATATCAAAAAATAATACAACTCAATTTAAAAAATAAAAATCTTCCTCGAAGGACATCAAGAGGAAGATTAAAGAATTCACGGAGGCTGCAGAAATTTCATTCATGATTCGAAAGCACAACCTGGGTGACATTGTCCATGGTCCAGAAGGACCTACAGCCTGAGGACGAGGAGAGCTCTACCACCAACAGTCTACAAAGACGATAAGTTGGGATGAATCCAGGAAGAAGAATATAAATTTTACAAAATTACAAAGTGGATCGCTTCAAACTCCATCTTCATCTATGCTGAGATATGCATTTATAATATTTTTTTGTAATGGTGCAATTGCCGGGTACTTACTGACGTTGTGGAGGGTTGGAGGTTCGGGCTTGTCCGCGGGCAGGTCCCTGTCCACGCAGCACGCCCATATCATCCCTCCGGAGCACAGGTCCACGGGGCGACCGCCGCCAAGCACGCAGGAGATGCTCAGCCCGCACTCAAACTTGGCGCCCTTATACCGACAGCTCTGAGGGATCACTGAAACGTAACAATTCATTTTATTAATTGATAGAAAGAAGAGATAACACCTCAAGAACAAAAAATCTTCTTAGAATAACCGAAATGAAGACTCCACGACCCATTGCAGGCCTAACACTTCGCGGCAGAATATGACAGATGTATGATAGATGTTCGAATAGTGAAATAAGGAAGGAATGAAAAGCTGAGATAAGCATTATCGATAAAATTAAGAACGGTGTGTTGAGATGGTTTGGACATGTAGAACGAATGAGTCAGGAAAGAACAGTAAAACAAATTTAGGAGGCGAACGTAATTGGAAAAAAGAGCAGATGAAGACCGAGAAAAACTTCAAGTATGCCAAATTCTTGAGAGTGGTCATGTTAGGTTAGGTTAGGTTAGGTTAGGAGTCGTAACAATCGGCGGGTATGCATGAGGAGATGCGTGAACGTGGAGGAGGCGAAGAAAGTTTGCAAGGACAGAGTGGTGTGGCGTTCTATTCTCTCTGCCTACCCCTGCGGGGGAGCGGCGTGATGGTTAAATAGTTAGTTAGTTAGTTTTATATGTTCTTTGTATGCATCATTTGGGATCTGGACTTTCAATATTATATGCTGATGGGTCAAACAAAATTCATTATTTTTTTTTATTCTAATATTTATTCAATAAAACCCTGGTCTGGTACCTGAAGCGGGTACCAGACCAGGGTTTTATTGCTCTGCCTACCCCTGCGGGGAAGCGGCGTGTTGGTTAGTTAGTTTGTTAGTTTATATATATATGTATATATATATATATATATATATATATATATATATATATATATATATATATGTATATATATATATATATATATATATATATATATATATATATATATATATATATATATATATATATATATATATATATATATATATATATAAATATATATATATATATATATATATATATATATATATATATATATATATATAATATATATATATATATATATATATATATATATATATATATATATATATATATATATATATATATATATATATATATTCATTATTTAATTTTGCGACTCTGTTTTTTTCTCCAAAAATGGCCTACTAAATCCTTATTTCTAGTACTATGTGTAAAACTATTTCATCCTTAAAATATTTAGGTAATTTATCCTTAAAAAATAGAAATATTTATGTAGATCAGTCGGAAAACTGAAGATGTATTTTATGTATTTAGCTGAGAATACGTAAGTATGTCAGATATTTTCATATTGTACGGATATGAAAATTGCTTCCGTGTTGATTTTCCCACAGTTTGAAGAAGTTTCTCACATTTTCCACGCGTGCGTGTCACACATTTGAAAGTTCATTGTATTTTGTAGAGCCTACATCTTGCATTGTTCCTCTGTCAAAACCGCAATCAAATCAGGCAACATACATGTGCTCATATCTTTCAACAACGTCATATATCAAATATCGTCAATTTTCAGTTGTGCATGTTTTCGGCATACCCAGAAAATGTACTGTATCCCAGCAAAAGAGGCATGTTTTTAACTTAATATTTACCCGCTACAGGGCAGAAAGTGTTGTTTTTGCATTTTGAAGAAAAGGTGTTGTTTAATTAATTTTTTAACATACTAAATATTTTTCAAATGGAGAAAAAACATTCAGATTTTACCTAAAAAGATCTGTTGTGCAGTAAAAAGTGGTTTTATATTATCCACTGACACTTCGTGATGGAATTGCATTTTTTAATATATTATTAGATTAAAACCAATATTTTTAGCTATTCCACTTTATTTGAAAGCTTATATATATTTCCCTTTTCCACTGTATTTGAAAGCTTATATTTTTAGCTTAAATAAAGTGGAAAAGCTAAAAATATTAGTTTAAATCTAATAATATATTTAATAAGTGGCTTGGTATTTATTTTTAATACATTTCATTATATTTTTAAACTTTAAAAACGATCTCCTAAAAAATCAAGTGTTTTGATTTATGACGTTCTTGAAAGGAGTGAGCAACATGTTCTCATACCTGGCTCTACACATGGTTATAACGCATCGAGTCCAACATACTTCCTTGCTGAGCTCTTGGAAGTGTGTGAGGAAAATTTCTAATGATAGCTGGATGCTGTATCAATTTTTTTATGTATGATATTGAATGCGAAGCGATAATGCAAGTAAACAAGCCTGCAGTCATCTGAAGGATGCCTGAAAAAAAAAATATATGGAAAAACCCTGACATGAAGATCGTCAGCAAAATTAAAATATATAAAATTGGTGTGCTCTGCATTCGATCCCATATCGTTCACACCTTTCATCAACGTCATGATATATCAAAAAACTTGACTTTTCAGGAGATCGTTTTTAAAGTTTAAAAATATAATCAAATGTATTAATCAAAAATAAATATCAAGCCACTTATTGAACTTTTTACTGTGCAACAGATCTTTTTAGGTAAAACCTGAAGGTTATTTCTTCATTTGAAAAATATTTAGTATGTTTAAAAAATTATAAAACAATACCTTTTCTTCAAAATGCAAAAATAACACTTTCTGCCCTGTAGCGGGTAAATATTAAGTTAAAAATATGCCGCTTTTGCTGGGATATAGTACATTTTCTGGGCATTCGGAAAACATGCACAATTGAAAATTGACAATTTTTGATATATGACGTTGTTGAAAGGAGTGAGCGATATGTCATGATGGGTCGCACACAATTTGTATATATTTCAATTTTGCCAACGATTTTTATATCAGGGGTTTTTAATATAGAATTTATATAGATCAAATCATATTATCTACAATACAACAAAGTGAATGGTGCACTGAAATCAGTTATAGCAAATAAAAACCTGTCAGCGGAAGCTAAACTGGCAGTGCACAACGGAGTCCTGGTTCCAACTCTAATGTATGGAAGTGAAACATGGAGTTGGCAAAAGAAGGATGAAAGTAGACTGAATGCAGTCGAAATGCTATCTCTCAGAAGAATTTGCGACAAAACGATGTATGATATATGTGCGAATAGTGAAATAAGGAAGGAATGCAAAGCTGAGACAAGCATTATCGATAAAATTAAGAAAGGTGTGTTGAGATGGTTTGGACACGTAGAACGAATGAGTGAGGAAAGAACGGTAAAACAAACTTATGAGGCGAATGTTAGCGGGAAAAGAAGCAGAGGAAGACCGAGAAAAACATGGCACGATCAGGTATGCCAAATACTTGAAAGTGGTCAGGTTAGGAGTCGTAACAATCGGCGGGTACGTATGAGGAGATGCATGAACGTGGAAGAGGCGAAGAATGTTTGCAAGGACAGAGTGGTGTGGCGCTCTATTCTCTCTGCCTGCCCCTGCGGCGAAGCGGCGTGACGGTTAGTTAGTTGGTTAGTTATATTATCTAAGACATGACATCTAGGCCACACATTTTGCAAGACCCACAAAATATGACATGACATAATAAAACGTTATGTGATGTAATTGTAAAAAGGAAATGGTTTCAAACAGTTTTGGAGTTCCATTGTTGAATTTCCTGATTTTTCAAACATACTTACAGGCCTAATTAAAGCACGTACTATTTACTCAACACACACCGCATCAGTGATGCTCAAACGTGTTTGGCTACAAGACCCTTTTGATAAAGTAAATATTTTTCAATTTCATTCATTTCATTCAGACCTTTATCCGCATCCCAATGGTGCATAGGGCACTGCATTATATAAACGCAGTGTTATCTTGATCCGCAAAAAAAAATGTTTCAAAAGTCTGCGTAATCGGAGGGCATGTATGACTTGATGTATGGATGTGAAGGAGGCGAGGAGTGTATGTCAGGACAGAAGAGTGTGGCGTTCCATCCTCTCTGCCTACCCCTGCGGGGAAACGGCGTGATGGTAGTAGTAGTAGTAGTTATCTTGATCGTTTACACACGAAGGAAAGGTGATCAGCCCTCCGCTTCAGGTACCAGTACAGGGTAATATTTAATAAATAAAAGAGTGTAAATTTCACTCATATTTATTTGACCCTCCTGGGAATCGAACCCGGGACCTCCGGAATGGTAGCCGAGCGTGCTAACCATTACACTACGGAGGCGGACAATAAATAATAAATATTTTAAGGGGATCAAAATAATAAAAATAATTATAATAATCGGCAGGTCTGAAGCACAGGAGTGATCACCTTGCCTTCATGTAAGTAACAATCAAGATAACACACCGCGTCAATATGATGCAGTGCCCTATGCACCATAGGGTGCGGATAAGGGTAAGATGTAGAGGGGGTGCATGAATTCGGAAGACGCGAATAATATTTTTAAGAGAGTGTTGTGGCGTTTTATCCGCTCTGCCTACTCTGCGGGGAAACGACACCGACAGGTCGATAATATACGGTTTAAAATTAAAAGTTGTATTTGTAATGTGTGGATGACTTGCATGTTAGTCTTATAATGATACGGGTGAAAAATGATATTTTTTATTTTTTTATTTTAAGTATTTATGAAAGAAGTTCCAATGGTGAAACAAGGAAAGAATGCATAGCAGAGATAAGGATTATCAATAAAATTAGTGTTTGGATATATGGACCGAATGAGTGAAGAAAAAATATTTTTAAAAAACGTACAACAACGCTTTGAACCCTATTAAAATAGTTCAGAAAACAATAATTTGAGTCATTTAAAAAAAAAAATCCAACAAAATTACTATTTTCATCATTCGTCCCAAGTCACTAATGTAGAAACCGTTTTAAAAAATCGATTCTTCAAGTATTAGGGTGATAAATATTTAATATGTATTGAAAGAAAAATTCATCTTTAAAGTTTCAAAACAAATTTACAATAGGAAAATGCATTACCGAAAAATTCCAACAGAACTCCAAATATTTGGGAACAAAATATCTCGAAAACCTTCCCACAGATATATAAAAAAATATAAAATATTCGAAATTCTAAAAAAAATAATTAAATGCTTTTTAAACATGTCAATCGAAAGAAGAAAAACACATAAAATAAAAAAATATAAAGAAGAAAAAAAACTATTATTTCATTCATAAGTATTAACAATAAATTTGATTGTAAGTCCCTCTCCAAGCACAAGAGCTTAGTCTCTTTTTTGGAGAAGAGCGGCGTTAACTAGTATGAAGATATACGAAATAGAATTGTTTAGGAAACAAAGAAAACAAAAATATGTTTTCTTGAATGATTTTCTAAGATACTTAATGGCACATTTTATAAACTTTATAAAACAAAACAATTTTATTTTTAACCACTTTTTATTGGTGCTTTTATTCTCTAACCGGTTTCGACAAGAACCTTGTCATCATCAGAGTTAAGCATGCACATGTTTAACCCTGATGATTATAAGGTTCTTGTCGAAACCGGTTGGAGAAAAAAAATACCAATAAAAAGTGCATAATAGTTTTATTTTATAAAAATAATATATTTAAAAACAACATAAATAAAATACCCTTACTTCTTTCTAAAAGTTGGACTATGTTTCCATCGCTGTCGTGGTAGCTTCCTTTTCTCCTCGCAAACGCGTCAAGGATCATCAAATCCTTCTCCTGCTGTGTCGACGGCCTCTGCCTATCCAAAGGATATATGTCGTCGACATTCCTGAACAAGTCTACATCGAAATTCACGACGTCTCCATCATCTGCCTTAGAAAATCCGCATGAATTCGAAAAAACTGCACTTAGTATGAAAA